>NC_057814.1:557833219-557993000 GCF_018294505.1 Triticum aestivum
AACAAAAGAAAATAAAGTGACGCTCCAAGCAAAACATGTATCATGTGGTGAATAAAAATATAGCTCGAAGTAAAGTTACCGATGAACGAAGATGAAAGAGGGGATGCCTTTCGGGGCATCCCCAAGCTTAGGCTCTTGGTTGTCCTTGAATATTACCTTGGGGTGCCTTGGGCATCCCCAAGCTTAGGCTCTTGCCACTCCTTATTCCATATTCCATCGAATCTTTACCCAAAACTTGAAAACATCACAACACAAAACTTAACAGAATATCTCGTGAGCTCCGTTAACGAAAGAAAACAAAACACCACTTCAAGGTACTGTAATGGACTCATTCTTTATTTATATTGGCGTTAAACTTACTGTATTCCAACTTCTCCATGGTTTATAAACTATTTTACTGGCCATAGATTCATCAAAATAAGCAAACAACACACGAAAAACAGAATCTGTCAAAAACAGAACAGTCTGTAGTAATCTGTAACTAACAAAAACTTCTGGAACTCAAACAATTCTAAAATAAATTGGTGGACCTGAGGGATTTGTCTAGTAATCATGTTCAAAAGTAATCACCTAAATAGCACTCTCCGGTCAAAAGTTTTAGCTAATCTCGTGAGCGCTAAAGTTTCTTATTTTTACAGCATGATCATAAAGACTTCACCCAAGTCTTCCCAAAGGTTCTACTTGGCACAAACACTAATTAAAACATAAAACCACATCTTAACAGAAGCTAGATGGATTATTTATTACTAAACAGAACCAAAAAGCAAAAAAACTAAAATAAAATTGGGTTGCCTCCCAACAAGCCCTAACGTTTAATGCCCCTAGCTAGGCATGATGATTTCAATGACGCTCACATAAGACATAAGAATTGAATAATAAAGAGAGCATCATGAAGAATATGACTAGCACATTTAAGTCTAACCCACTTCCTATGCATAGGGATTTTGTAAGCAAACAACTTATGGGAACAATAATCAACTAGCATAGGAAGGCAAAACAAGCATAACTTCAAAACTTTAAGCACATAGAGAGGAAACTTGATATTATTGCAATTCCTACAAGCATATGTTCCTCCCTCATAATAGTTTTCAGTAGCATCATGAATGAATTCAACAGTATAACCAGCACCTAAAGCATTCTTTTCATGATCTACTTGCATAGAATTTTTATTACTCTCCACATAAGCAAAAAAATTCTCATTCGGAATAGTGGGAGTATCATAAGAGACTCGAATACTATAAATTGTTTCCACATTAAATGAGTAATGTTCAGAAAAAGGGTGATCATAATCATGACAATTTTTATAAATATAATCATCACTACTTTTTATAGCATAAGTTTCATCACAATAATCATCATAAGTAGCAACTTTGTTCTCATCATAATCAATTGAAACCTCTTCCAAGATAGTGGAATCATTACTAAATAAAGTCATGACCTCTCCAAATCCACTTTCATAATTATCATAATAAGATTCAACATCCTCCAAAATAGTGGGATCATTACTTCCTAAAGTTGACACTCTTCCAAACCCACTTTCATCAATATAATCATCATAAGTAGGAGGCATTCTATCATCATAACAAATTTGCATATCAAAATTTGGAGGCTAAAAATATCATCTTCATTAAACATAGCATCCCCAAGCTTGGGACAAACATTAATTGCAGCAAATATATTCTCAAAAACATCATCTTCTTCAAACATAGCATCCCCAAGCTTGAGCCTTTTCATATCATAAGCATAATCACTCTCATCATTAATAGTATGAATAGCACCAATAGTATAGCAATTATCATATTCTTCCAAGCAAGTACCAAAAAGATTTTCAAGATCATAAGAAGTATTATTATCTTCCCAATCATAATCATCACAACAAGCAATAGGCATAACGAGATCATCATCAAGTGCATCATCTTCCACAATTATTTTTGATTCATTTTCATGAGGCAAAACAATAATAGGAGCAACATTATTTGGGAGAGATATCTTTTTACATCTCTTCCTTTTTCTTTTCTTCTTCTTCACCACATCATGTGTGGGTTGAATCCTCTTTTTGGAGCTCCTTATTAATGAGATTGGTTGAATAGAAGGCTCCTCCTCGTTACCTGATTCATCATAAGAAATAATAGGAGGATATTGGGAAGTTTCTTCCCTTTCATTAGTATTCTCTTCATCTTCTATTTGTTTTCTTTTCTTTATGTAATTGGCAATATAAGGATTTTCAATGCAATTCACCGCACAATACATATAAATTTCCTCTAGATCAAATTCAAGAAGTTTATAACGGGCAAATTCTGGAAGATAGTTAGTCATACGTTTCATTTCTTCGTAGCCCATAAGCAAACTAAGTTCATTATAATGTGCAAGGGAAATAAATTCATCACAATTTTTATACACGATTAGATCATGAAACAATTTGCATCGGATAGTTAAATGACCCCGTTCATTGCAAGGTTCACAAGTACAGCCAAGAAAATTTAAATTTTCAGCACAAACATCTAGCCTTTCTTGCAACAATTTAGTTTCTAAATGCTTATGCCTCTTACAATATATATCTTCTCTATTTAGTGTGTACTTGCAAACCCAATGCACTCCACAAAAGTCAACATACTTATAAGAGACATTTTCATCATGACTAGTGCAATCATCATTAGTACTATGGATATTCAAGGAGTTCATACTAACAACATTGCAATCATGTTCATCATTCAAAGATTTAGTGCCAAATATTTTAATGCATTCTTCTTCTAACACTTTGGCACAATTTTCCTTTCCATCATGCTCATGAAAGATATTAAAAAGATGAAGCGTATGGGGTAAACTCAATTCCAATTTTTTTGTAGTTTTCTTTTATAAACTAAACTAGTGATAAAACAAGAAACTAAAAGATTCAGTTGCAAGATCTAAAGATATACCTTCAAGCACTCACCTCCCCGGCAACGGCGCCAGAAACTGCTTGATGTCTACTACGCAACCTTCTTCTTGTAGACGTTGTTGGGCCTCCAAGTGCAGAGGTTTGTAGGACAGTAGCAAATTTCCCTCAAGTGGATGACCTAAGGTTTATCAATCCGTGGGAGGCGTAGGATGAAGATGGTCTCTCTCTCAAACAACCCTGCAACCAAATAACAAAGAGTCTCTTGTGTCCCCAACACACCCAATACAATGGTAAATTGTATAGGTGCACTAGTTCGGCGAAGAGATGGTGATACAAGTGCAATATGGATGGTAGATATAGGTTTTTGTAATCTGAAAATATAAAAACAGCAAGGTAACTAATGATAAAAGTGAGCACAAACGGTATTGCAATGATAGGAAACAAGGCCTAGGGATCATACTTTCACTAGTGCAAGTTCTCTCAACAATAATAACATAATTGGATCACATAACTATCCCTCAACATGCAACAAAGAGTCACTCCAAAGCCACTAATAGCGGAGAACAAACGAAGAGATTATGGTAGGGTACGAAACCACCTCAAAGTTCTTCTTTCGGTTCGATCTGTCATAGAGTTCGTACTAGAATAACACCTTAAGACACAAATCAACCAAAACCCTAATGTCACCTCAAGTATCCATGGGCATGATTATACGATATGCATCACACAATCTCAGATTCATCTATTCAACCAACACATAGAACCTCAAAGAGTGCCCCAAAGTTTCTACCGGAGAGTCAAGATGAAAATGTGTGCCAACCCCTATGCATAGGTTCATGGGCGGAATCCGCAAGTTGATCACCAAAACATACATCAAGTGAATCAATAGAATAACCCATTGTCACCACGGTTATCCCACGCAAGACATACATCAAGTGTTCTCAAATCATTAAAGACTCAATCCGATAAGATAACTTCAAAGGGAAAACTCAATCCATTACAAGAGAGTAGAGGGGGAGAAACATCATAAGATCCAACTATAATAGCAAAGCTCGCGATACATCAAGATCGTATCACCTCAAGAACACGAGAGAGAGAGATCAAACACATAGCTACTAGTACATACCCTCAGCCCCGAGGGTGAACTACTCCCTCCTCGTCATGGAGAGCGCCGGGATGATGAAGATGGCCACCGGTGAGGGATCCCCCCCCCCTCCGGCAGGGTGCCGGAACAGGGTCCCGATTGGTTTTTGGTGGCAACAGAGGCTTGCGGCGATGGAACTCCCGATCTATTCTGTTCCCCGATGGTTTTAGGGTATATTGGTATATATAGGAGGAAGAAATATGTCAGGGGAGCCACGAGGGGCCCACGAGGGTGGAGGGCGCGCCCAGGGGTGGGCGCACCCCCTGCCTCATGCCTTCCTTGTTGCTTCCCTTACGTACACCCCAAGTCTTCTGGATTGCTTCCGTTCCAAAAATAACTCTCCCAAAGGTTTCATTCCGTTTGGACTCCGTTTGATATTCCTTTTCTGCGAAACACTGAAACAAGGGAAAAACAGAAACTGGCACTGGGCTCTGGGTTAATAGGTTAGTCCCCAAAAATAATATAAAAGTGTATAATAAAGCCCATAAACATCGAAAACAGAATATATAATAGCATGGAACAATCAAAAATTATAGATACGTTGGAGACGTATCAACCTTCACGGTGAGCATGGCGTCGCCGTAGTACCTAAAGACAAGGAAGTACCCCTGCCTCAGGTCGTAGGCACGGACGAACTGCTCCCAGCCACGACACAGGTACATGTGGTCGTTCCTGATCACCACCTCCACGTCCCGAAGCCTGGGAAGCCCGCTATCGGCCTGTCGCGGCTTCACACTCTTTGGCCGATGGCCGTCCAGCATCTCCATAAAAGTGTCGGGCAGCCTCTGCAACGTGGGTCAAGGAGTGATTTAGCAAACAGTAGAGTTATGAGCGAGACATGGGTGAAGGGGAGATCTCTCCTTTTATATACCTGCCTCTTGGAGGAATTCTCAGGTATGATCGTGAAGAACTCGAAACCTTCCAAGTCGTACTGCAGTGTGGCAGAGCGTAGCCTGCGGTGGCGGCCTCACCCCATCTCTGATAATCAACAACATCAACAACAGTTAATTAATTTCGTAGGTTAGTTGGCAATGGCAATTGGCACCCTTCAAAACTAAGGATTTTTTAGGCATGAAAGAAAACTGAAAATGTTGAAAAACATAGTGTAGTAATCTAAAAAACAGAGCATATTTTAGGTGGCTCTAGGTTGACATACTAGAGCTGAGCACAAGATATATAGCCATTGCCACTATAAATGCCAAAGATAAGCTAAGCTTGTGCATTCATACTTTTATAACATTGCCACTTATACCGTTTGTCAGCATCAAGCACCAGTATCAGTGCTAGGAATATCTAAATTTTTTTGAAGCCCAACATGTCCTAAAATTCACGCAGTTCACAACATCAGTGCTAGGAATATCTCAATGAACCAACCAATATACACATGAACATCAACTAGAATGACCCCTTCAACAGCTGCAACTTGCAACCAGGTCACAATTATGATTATGGATGAAACACAAAAATATGTATTCCCAGATCAACAAAATTATTGATATAGCTAATGATACTAACATAGTAGCATACCATAAAGTACTTGCAGTTAATCATCCATATGGCAACGAATCCATAAAAGCAGTTGTGTAAAAAAATTCAATAAACGCACAACCAAAATAACAACCCAAAACTCCTAATACGTACAGAATGCACAAGTTGTTCTGAAATTTTGCTCTCATTAGCAACCACTTCAGATAACACGAAGCAGCACCATTTATATCCAATCAAAGAAAGGCCTCAACAATGTTTCCAAATTAGTGGGTTTTTGGACCACCAAAACACAACTTAACATAAAACAACAACTTATAAGAAATAACCCTACCATCTAAAACCCTAAAAATGATAGGATCCTAAAAGCGCCAAATAATAGTACACTACAGTCAGGAGCACAACACTCTTCCTCAGAGATCAGTGTTAACAAACAAACGTAATAACTCCACATTAACTTGTAAAAAAATCCAACATCAGCATCACCCCCTAGTCTAACGGTAAGAGTATCCAGACAAACCACAAGAGAAGCGTAGCAAGGGGTCTTACCGCAGCCCATAACTGTCCTCTCCCCGATATCTCTGTTTATAGCTTTGGCATTTATAAGAGTGCCATTACAAGGCTTCCCGCTCTCTAATGTAGTGTGAGGTTGACATGCTTAGCTTTCCTATATAAATCATAAAATGCTTCACACACTACTAAAAACTTTATGCGAAATGCAAACCACTCGCAACAAAAGAAATCCCCTGTACTCAGAGTTTTACTGAATCTTGATTTGCAGCATTGGTTGTACATGGTTGGTTAGGCCAAGGAAACTCTATCTATAGCTAGGTCTAGCAAGCAAAGTGCACGATGGTGTGCCTCTGCTAACTTGTGCATTCAGATCTAGTGAGTTGTACTACCGGAAGTGGTAGATCTAAGCATGACAGAAGGCAAGACCGATGTACCCCTAAGACTGATTTACCACACTCAGGCACACGATCAAAAATAGCCATCTACCTGTCCAACCACAACTCCCAGGAACACACTCCTAGCGAGCAAAGCAACTGCCTTATTACAGTAAGCATACCGGCAACACGAGAGCATCGAAGTGATTTTATAGAAGTCAATAATCAATAAACGTGTGTTTATAACACATTTGAATCTGCACACGACGCATCCATAGCTGAAGCATCAGAAGAAAAAAATTCAACAAATTGGTAACGAGCCAGGTAATCAATACCAGTAGATGAGAGCTACTTTCTCCCGCAAATCGAGAACGGCAAAACCCATGACCTAACTACGATCAGATTTAACCACGCAACCTTTCTCGATTTCCACGCCTTCCCGAAAACAAAACAAAAATTCCTGTCGATCCGTGACGCACGAGTGAGGAATCAAAGCTATAAAGCCAACCTATTATTTGGAGGAAAATACGCGGAATAGCTCACGCATTTCGATTTCAGGATTCGAGAAGTAGCATCTATCACCTCACCAAGAAACTGACTGAAGAACTGCACGCAGATAACTGAAATGTAGAGCCGATGGAAACACAGAAGCTACATCAGTGAGCAAGCAGAAGCGGGCACACCGATTCGCAGCGAACAGAATTTAACTCCTCAAATTTTTGGGTCGGGGTCTGGGTAAACCTAAACCTAAACAGAGAGAGAGAGTGAAGAGGGAGGGAAGAGGGAGGGGTGGCGCACCTCGGTGTTGGGGACGGCCGGGGTCGGGGTCGGAGGCAGAGGGGGTTGGGCGTCCTTCTTGAGGGAGGGGCCGGGTCGGGGGGTCGACGGTGGCGGCATCGGGGTTTGGTGCAGTGTCAGAGGGGGCGGAGCTCGGGGGGCGGTGGTCGACGACGGGACGATGACAATGCGATGAGGTGGCCGTGTTCGGCGACGGCGTCGGAGAGGCAAGGCAGAGGCCTCGGGCAGCGACACGCGGGGGCGAAGTAGGGGCGAGGAGGCGATGGGCGAGGCGAGGAGGAGGTCATGACGGGGCGGGGCGGAGCTCGGGGCGACGGGGGCAGGGGCGAGGAGTCGGGGCGGCGGCGGGGGCGGGGGGTCGGGGATGGGGGCGGCGGCGCGGGTGAGGTGAGGGCTGGGAGAGAGAGAGAGAGAGAGAGAGAGGGGGGAGGGAGAGAGGGGTGGGGCGCCGACACTTAGTGGGGTGGGGCCTGCGGTAAACGGCCGTTAAAATGGCCAGTTTCTTTGCCGTCTGCTGGCTGACGGCAACAAAGCTTTATTGTCCGCTAGCAGACGACAAAGAAACTAGTCGTTAGGTCATCCTTATAGTCCGCCACCCACCATCTTTGTCGTCTTCTAGATGACGGCAAAGATCCTATGTCATTAGCTAGCTGACGGCAAAGAGCAGGCTGATGGCAAACACCTTCTTTGTCGTCCGCTCTTTCTTTGCCATTAGCTTTATATAAGGTGATGGCAAAGAACATCTTTTTCGTCAGCTAGCCGACGGCAAAGATCCTGATTCCAGTAGTGTCGTGGATTTGTCACGGCAGATGTCCTAGCGTGAGGACTTAGTCGTGAGGCCAACGCATCTATGTGGTAGCTTGAGAGGGTTGGGTTGATTGGTATGAGAGACGCGGGGCGGATTAACACACAAGACAAGGGTTTAGACAGCTTCGGGCCCCGGGAAACATCATCTGGTAATAGCCCTACATGTTGTTTGTGGCTAGGTCTCATTATGCTCATGAGGGAGTTGTTGTATAAGTCGGCTTCCCTTTAGTTGTGTCTAGCCTTAGAAATTATTTCTCCTCTTTTGGGGTGCCCTTCCCCTCCTTATATAAGTTGGAGGGGCGAGTTACTTATGGAGTCCCAATAGGATTAGGACTAGTCTATCTTCTAATACAAGCCGGATACAAGTCCGGGTCTTGATTCCTTGTAAGGGAAATATTCCTCACGCCTTTCCTCTTAAGCCGGCCCACCATAACATGAGCTAGCCATCTGGGCCTTGGGGCTTGTCATCCATCTGAAACACCTACTGGGTCACCAATGAGTCACCAGGCTTGGCCGGGTTATCAGTGAGTCGCCAAGTCCGGCTGGGTCATACCGCAGGGTATATCCCGGACATTAGCCCCCAATTTAATTTGGATTTATCCATGTTAAATTGATCTGCAACATAAACACAATAACAAATTTGACAGGTTGTGCTCCGGGTTAAATATTCTTGTAAGCCAGCACCTGATCATAGTTAAGTCCTTGTCATTTCCTTCTTCTAGAAAATCCGGGTCAATAGGCCAGCTTCATAAACAATTTGCTGACATTGGTTTCTCCCAGAAAAATATTGTGAAGAATAACTCATTTGATTCGGCTCCCAATGCTTAACAAAATTATTGGTCTTGAAATACTCATCTGATTTTCAGCCGGCTTAAAGATGTAGAACTTGCCGGTTTAACATTGCCAAAATATCTGGTTTGTAAATATTGATAGAACTGGGTCATAATTGTTGTTAATTAACACCAAGTTTAAAAGGGTACCTCCCTTATATGCATGTCACTTGTAGCCCCCAAGTCTTAAGAAGGGAGCGTAGTAACAGCTTAAGACTTGCTTCAATATAAATGTCGCAACCTTGAAGAAATCTGGGTTGTTCATCTCAGTCACTAGTCAAACTGAATATTCCAGATATGTAGCCCCCAAGTGCCGGGTTGTCATGCTTGCAGCAACCTGGGACTTGTAATTGCCTTATGCTCATAAAAACTTCAACCAGTGTAGCCCCCAAGGGTCGGGTCATTATGCAATAAAGAGCAGGGACTTTGTAGATATGATTATGTAGATTTGAACAGCAACGTGTAGCCCCCAAGGGCCAGCTCAGCAAGACAATACTGAGCTGGAACTTCATTGAAAATATCATATGATGTAGCCTCCGTCGTAGGGCTTGAACCCACGACCACAAGGTTAAGAGCTTTGTGCTCTACTAATTGAGCAATGGACCCTTCAATATAATGGATTAAGGCTTGTGTACTTTGAGTTTTTGACAGGAGCAATTGGTAGCCCCCAAGGGTCGGGTCATTACGATGTGATGAGTCGGGTCTTCAATAAGGCGAGTAAAAAATGATTGTGCATTAGCCCCCAAGTGTCATGGTGCATGCTTGCAGCAACTCAGGACTATTCCTTCCATTGTAGAATTATTCATATCCATTGATAAAGAAACAATAGCCATTGCGCTGAAGCGACTTTGAAAACCTCAATCATAATACTGGTTATTGATAACCATAAAAAAATCTAGCCATGTTGGCTATTCCATATTTGAATAATATAAACCGGTATGAAAAACCCAATCATTCAATATCATAATGAAAATCTAGCCAATTTTGGCTATTAAAGATTTGAATACCTTATCGGTTGACAAACAAATCCGGAGTTTAAATACACGACGGCTCTTGGCTGATGGCGACTTAATACGCATCCATTGTAATCCGGGATTTTTGTAACCCGGCGGCTTATAGCCTTTGTAAAAATCAAGAACTGATAACCCCATCCATGGAGGCTCATAGTCATGCCCAGTTTTTGACAAGATCACTTTGGCGGCTCATAGCCTCAATAAACTCAATACTGAACAATATAACCCGGAGCTGGATAACCCGGCAATATGTTCATATAGCCAGATGATGGGCTTAAACACAATGATTCATATGAGCAATAGCAGAACTCTTACTTATGTGTAAGGTTGTGCATATTCTGCACAAAGCTTAAACAACATATGCCCTGATGACTTAACATAAAAAACCAGGGTGGGTAACAACCCAAACATAGTATAGTCTTATGCAATTATAGAAAAGACTAGAATTAAGGCCATTCAAGCCTAAACATACTGGCAAGTCAAAAGCCAGGGCGGGTTATCAAACCTCGCATATTTATATAACCAGGAACACATACCTGTAGAATTGATTTATACTGCTGGCTTACATTGCCATATCCAGTGAGGTTAACAACCCAATGATTTATAAGGGCATGATTCCAATGGCGCAATCCAAAATATACTGGCGACTTAACGTCCGAAGCCAGGGCGGGTTATCAAACCTCGCATATTCATCCAAAATTTTAAAAAATATACCTGCGATATTTGGTAACACTGCCGACTCATCATATGTCGTGCAGTAATGGTTACAACCCAAATATTGAGAGCACAACGCCCTATTCAATTTGTTTATACCGCCGGCTTACAAAGCCAAAGGTAGTAATAAGCGGTGACATCCCAAAGCTTAGAGCCAAAACTCCAAGCACATAATCATCATACATCAGCGACTTAACATCCAAAGCCAGGCCGGGTTAATAAACTCCAGATAGATTCATATATGAACCATAAGGTAACATAGACCTCATCAGTTCTCAACCATGTATTAACATGGCACAAGAGATGAACTTCAAAAAATGTTCAAATCAAATATAGATCAAAAGACAAAACAAGGCTTTCACAGGCTGCCAAGCCTTCAAGTCAAGTGCTTTTCAAGGGCCGCACAGCCACTGAGTTAAACCTTCATTCAACCTTGCAAGTCGGGCCTCACATGACCAATCGCCATTTTAACTTTGACAAGTTCAGGGTCTGTATAAGATTGATTGTCAATAGTACGGCGAGTCATTCCAGGATTACCTGGGCGGAGTGGCAGACTTAAAAAAGGCAGGATAACTCGGATTGTTTGGTGAATACGCCTGGCGTCCAAGCCTTATTACACGGGTCAACAAAGCACTTGTTCATTAACAAAGAACCCCCAAGTAATGTTTCATTCCAGGCTTACAAGCCGAATCAACAAGGGTAGTCATAGCTATGCTCGATGAGCAGGAAGCCCCCAAGTATTTTGTAATCAAGGCGTTCAAGCCAGATCAAGAGGGTAGTCATAGTTATGCTCAGTGAGCAGGAAGCCCCTAAGTTTTTTGTAATGAAGGCATTCAAGCTGGATCAAGAGGGTAGTCATAACTATGCTTAGTGAGCAGGAAACCCCCAAGTGATCATAATAAGATAAGCCCATGAGGCAGGATACCCATGTTTGAACCGCGCATCATGGCAGCAAGTTCGCTTTGGCAACCTTTAATTTTTCTGAGAACTCGAACTTGCAAGAGATTAATTCTTTTTTAGCCGGAATTTTTAAACCGGATATTGAGAGCTTCAAAGCTTTGTGAGAGACAGATTTCCCTTGAGCCAGAAATTTTCTGACGGCCTTTAAATTTTCATCTATATAGCAGTAGCCTCTAGGGCCGGGTTATCTTCCCTCCACTGACCCAGAGTTCTTGAATTCACTGAAACGGGCCAAATTTGCCAAGTCATGTCATTGTAGCCCCCGAGTCTCAAGACGACTCGAGGAGTTGGCTTGAGATTCTTCATACTTGGTCGTGATATAAACCGGCATATAGTTGAACAGTGGAACGATGAAATTTATGTAAACCGGAGGTTTGAAGCGAATTGACAATCTTCGCAACACTCATTGCATACTTCCGGTATGAGTTATTCAATAAACCTCCGTGATATGCCGACCACTTTGCAGTAGACAATTTGTCCCGCACCAAAAAACCTCACAAAACAGAGTAATTGCTCTTTCAAAGAAAGCAATACATAATATAAAAATAAACGGGATGGATTTCACCTGATATGTCAGGCCAGTAATTTCCTACCACGGAGTTGATGATCACCACGGTGAAGCTGAAATCAATCATAGCCAAGTCGGCCGCAGGAGCAGACAGATGAGCCGGCCGCGGCGCTGTAAGCCAACGCGGATGGGCAAGGCAATCGCAGGCATGGTAAGCCGTGCGGACGGGCTAATCAACCACGTCATATTGATGTAAATTGGGCAGTAAAAACGGCGGTTTGCACATGTATTCGTCGAGCATCATGGCACGATCAGATGCTAGCACATGATAATGGTGGCGCGAGCTATACATCCATGGCACGACCATCGCTCTTGCAATGAAAAATTGTCCTGCATAAACAATATTGCAGACCAAGGCAAAGATAAACTACTCTTTGACAAAATAATATGTGCTAATAAAACAAACTTGGGTGGATATCACCTGATTTGTTCGGATGACAGATGATCCGTTCAACACGACAGAGGCGGCTCAGGCAGACCGGCAACTCAATATAACCCTCGGTGGCTCAATACGGCAGAGCTGGCTCAACGCGGCCCCGGTGGTTGGCCGGCTCATCAGGCGAGGCTATAGCAGCCAGAGCACACGAAAGGAGCGGTAAGCCGGCCTGCACAAGAGAGCTGCGCAAGGAGACAGCGATGAACCAGCCACATCAAGGGCAGCTCGCGGCGGATCAGCACGCTGGCGAGGCCGTCTGTGGGCGACTTGTAGTGATGGAGGCGGGACCAGCTCAAGGGAGACCCTCGGGCAGGAACGACTCAGGGAGGTTCCCCGTGGTGGTGAGGCAAGCTCGTCACGCGGGCGGCTCAGACAGCGGGAGGCAACGCAGGGTGAGCCCGCATCTCAGACAGCAGGCGGCTCGTCGCTCGGCGGCAGCTGCGGCAAAGGGCCGGCCCAAGGCATAGCGTGGCGACTCACAGGCTCAGAGGCGAGGCCGTTTTGAAGACGGTCGGCAGCAGTTGCTCCAGATGCGGGCGGCTCTGACCGCTTAACTGGCAACTTAAAATTTTTGTGCTATCCTCCGAGTTACTGGTACTTCAACTTGAAGTCTTGAATTGTGGCTGGCTTCGGCCTTCACGTCAGAAAGTAGTGGCCCAAAGCATCCGGTGGCTCAAGACAAAGAATACGTGACGGCAACGGCGACTTGGCAGTGCGGCAGCGCGGCGGCTTGAGCAGCGGAAGTAGAGACGAGCCAGGGGCGGCTCAAGGATGCCCCAAGCGAGGCAGAGCTACGGCAACCGGCCGGCATTGGAGTGCAGCAGAAGCAGAAACAGATTGGAGGCCGGGGCCGAGTAGCACAGAGAGGCCGCGGCCGCGGTTTAGCAGGCCGTCGAGTGGAAACCAGAGGAGGTGATTCGATGCGAGTCTGAGTCCTTCTCCGGGTCGTACTTCGGTCCTGCTCCTTTTTTCCAATTTGTCTTCGTTGTGGATTAGATCGAACTTGGATTAGTCAAATCGACCGCTTGTTTGTTTAACTCGTCGTAGCTGACGACCTCTAATTTCCTTCGGTAGAAACTCACACGTAGATTGAATCTTTGCTTCACACCAACAGACATTGAATCAAAAAATCGTAGAGCTCCTCCATGGCTGTTGACAGTATTACTTCTTGTAGCAGTCGCAGGCGGCTTAGTTATTCCTTTTGTGATGGCGTGGAGAGCAGGAGACAGCAGCAAAAACACATCAACTTTATGGATTATTATTATTATACAGCCGGTGCGGCAGCTCAACAGCAAACTCCTCCAAACCGGTTCATCCAAAAAATTGCAAAACTTCTCGATCCCTGCGAGAGATCACTCCAAGAACTCAACACCACCGTGCGCGAGCCCCACGGTGGGCGCCAACTGTCGTGGATTTGTCACGGCAGATGTCCTAGCATGAGCACTTAGTCGTGAGGCCAACGCATCTATGTGTAGCTCTAGAGGGGTTCATTGGGATGAGAGACGCGGGGCGGATTAACACACAAGACAAGTGTTTAGATAGCTTCGGGTCCCGGGAAACATCATCCGGTAATAGCCCTACATGTTGTCTGTGGCTAGGTCTCGTTATGCTCATGAGGGAGTTGTTGTATAAGCCGGCTTCCCTTTCGTTGTGTCCAGCCTTAGAAATTATTTCTCCTCTTTTGGGGTGCCCTGCCCCTCCTTATATTAGTTGGATGGGCAAGTTACATGTGGAGTCCCAATAGGATTAGGACTAGTCTATCTTCTAATACAAGCCGGATACAAGTCCGGGTCTTGATTCCTTGTAAGGAAAATATTCCTCACGCCTTTCCTCTTAAGCCGACCCACCATAACTTGAGCCGGCCTTCTGGGCCTTGGGCCTTGTCATCCATCTGAAACACCTGCCGGGTCACCAATGAGTCACTAGGCTTTGCCGGGTCATCAGTGAGTCGCCAAGTCCGGCCGGCTCATACTTCCGGCCGGGTCATACCGCGGGGTATATCCCCGACAAGAAGTGATAGAACAACATATAAATCCTATGGGTATGTCACCTTATAAAATTGTTTATGGAAAAGCTTGTCACTTGCCTCTTGAGTTAGAACATTAAGCATATTGGGCAATTAAAGAACTCAACTATGATTTCAAACTTGCCAGTGAAAAGAGGTTATTTGATATTAGCTCATTAGATGAATGGAGAACCCAAGCTTATGAAAATGCCAAGTTATTTACAGAAAAGGTTAAAAGATGGCATGATAAAAGAACCCAAAAGCATGAGTTCAAGGTTAGAGAATATGTTCTTTTGTACAACTCTTGTTTCAGATTCTTTGCAGGAAAACTCCTCTCCAAATGGGAAGGACCCTATGTTATCGAGGAGGTTTACCTGTCTGGAGCTATCAAAATAAATAATGCCGAAGTCACTAACCTGAAGGTTGTTAACAGGCAACGAATAAAACATTATATCTCAGGTACGCCCATTAATGTTGAAAGCAATATTATCCAAACTATGACACCAGAAGAACACATAAAAGAGACCTTCCGGAACACTCCAAAATCATGAAAAAGAGGAGGTACGTGATACGGAAAGTAAACGGACTCCGAAAAATCCGCAAAAATATTTTCTGTCATTTTTGGAATATATAGAAAATTAGGAAACTAAGAAACTACCGGGAAGGTGACCCTGGTGGGCACAAGACACAAGGGCGTGCCTGGCCCACGTGGGTTGTGCCCACCTCGGGTACCTTCCGGACTATGTTTTTCTTCCGTTTGCTTGTTTCTCAAGATAAAAAAATCTTTATATACCCGCCCCCCTATTGACCATCGTATTGGAGACAAATCTTCTGTTTTTCTTCTCTTGCTATTTTCGGTCAGATGTGATAAGCCAGGCATCATGTCTTCTTCCTCCTCCAACAACGTGGAAGAGGATGCTTGGTTGATGAAGATCGAGTTAAAGAGAGAAGAGGCCGTAGAAGCCGTCAAGGGAGACAAGAGCAAGGAGGCTACCGCAGATCACGCGCCGGTGGTTGAGCCGGCCTGGCCTGCTGAGGATGAAGAAGACATGATGTGCTCATCTTACCCCTACTCAGATTGAAGCTTTTCGGATCATTGAAACGGTTCGTGTGCAAAATAAATATCTCACTCGTGAAAATATTCTACATCAAGAGCACATCATCTTCCTTCGGAGCATCATCCGTCGATTGGAGAATCTCTTGATCATGAAGGACATGATCACTACCACTTCATCCACACCACCTCCTTCTTCATCACCAAGAGAAAACTAAGTATCGGGTATGGGCACTCCCCTTGGCTTCCGCCAAGCTTGGGGGAGTTACCCCGTTATCGTATCACCCCCACTATCTTTTGCCTTTACTTATTTTAGTTCGATATTTTGCTTTAGATGAATAAAATTTTAGTTCGATCCTTTCTTTTTGAGAGTTTGCTTAGTGATCTATCCTTGTAATCGTGTGCGAGAAATATAATAAAGTTTAGTTTGAGTTTTTGCTTTCTTTACTTTCATGTTCCAATAAAAAGAAAGTAAATAAATGAAAAAGATCATATGCTAATCTTATGGTATGTAATGACAGCACATAAGGAAAAGTATAAGTAGAAATTTTATTAGAGATTGACAAACATAGCATTGGTCAATGATGCAACTCATGAAAGAGTTAATAAGGGAAGAGAAGATTCACATACAAATACACTATCCTGGAAATCTTTTGTGATTGTGAGCCCCCATCAAAATATTATATGCCAAAATTGTTGACATTGGACAAGGAAGACAATGTAATGATTTATGTTTGTTCATATTCACATAGAAGTTATATTGTCATAGATCCTTCAACATGTGGTGCTTGCCCCCCATCTTTGCTAGCCAAAATTCCGCACTAAGTAGAGATACTACTTGTGCATCCAAAAACCCTTAAACCCAAATCTTATTTTCAAGAGTCCACCATACCTACGTATGGATTGAGTAAGATCCTTCAAGTAAGTTGTCATCGGTGCAATAAGGTAATAAAAATTTCTTCTAAAAGTGTGAGATCATTTAGTGTAAGAGAAAATTGAGCGTTGTACGAACTTGTGATGGTAAAGAATAAAAGCGACAGACTGCATAATAAAGGTTGCCATCACAAGGGGCAATATAACGTGACGTTCTTTTGCACTAAGGGGTTGAGCATACAAACAAATAAGTGCATGACAACCTCTGCTTCCGTCTGCGAAGGGCCTATCTTTTACTTTATGTATTTACTTTTATGCAAGAGTCAAAGTTTTTATCTCTATTCCTTTTTATTTTCCTCCTTTGGCAAGCATCATGTGGTGAGGAAAGATCTAGGCACATATGTCCAGTTGAATATGGGTAGCATGAGTTATTATTGTTGACATCACCCTTGAGGTGAATACATTGGGAGGCGAAACTATAAGCCCCTATCTTTCTATGTGTACGGTTGAAACATTTTGCTCATGTGTATGCGATGAGTGTTAGCAATCATAGAAGACTATATGATGGTTGAGTATGTGGACTTGCCTAAAGGCTCTGATACGTGACCCTTCCTGAAAAGATGATGGATTGTAGTTGCAAAGTTGACTGAGAGCATAGTTTGTTGGTTTCCAATAATTTTATGCTTTATACTTCGATAGTGTGATGAATTGCTACTTATTCATGAGAAGTCTATGATAAAAGTTCTATCATAAAAGTTTTATGTTAAAGTTTGTTGCTGTTGTAATAATATCATGATGCTTCTATGTCCATATTTTGTTTTTATTGACACCTCTCTCTCTCTAAGCATGTGGACATGTTTTTTGATTTCGATTTTCACTTGAGGACAAGCGATGCCTAAGCTTGGGGGAGTTGATACGTCCATTTTGCAGCATGTTTACCTACAATTATTTATGATGTTTTATGCATAATAATGCTTTTTGGAGTAATTTTAATGCCTTTTCTCTCATAATATGCAAGGTGCACACAAAGAGGGAGAATTCCGGCACTTGGAAATTTGGACCTGAAAAAGCTTCGTCAGGCTACCTATTCTGCACCACTCCAAATGGGCTGAAACTTCACGAGGATTTTTTATGGAATAAATAGGAAATACTGGAGCAAATAACCACCGGAGGGGGGCCATCTGGTGAGCACAAGACACCAGGGCGCGCCTGGGCCCCCAGTCGCGCACCGGTAGGGTGTGTTGAGCCCGGCCCACCTTCGGTGCCCATCTTCTGGTATATAAGTCATTTTGACCTAGAAAAAATAAGGGGAGGACTTTCGGGATGAAGCGCCGCCGTCTCGAGGCGGAACTTGAGCAGGAGCACTTTTGCCCTCCGGTGGAGCGATTCCGCCGGGGGAACTTCCCTCCCGGAGGGGGAAATCATCGTCATCATCATCACCAACAACTCTCCCATCTGGGGAGGGCAATCTCCGTCAACATCTTCAACAGCACCATCTCCTCTCAAACCCTAGTTCATCTCTTGCGTTCAATCTTTGTACCATAATCTCAGATTGGTACTTGTGGGTGACTAGTATTGTTGATTACATCTTATAGTTGATTAATATATGGTTTATTTGGTGGAAGATTATGTGTTCAGATCCAATATGCTATTTAATACCCCTCTGATCTTGAGCATGCTTATCACTTGTGAGTAGTTACTTTTGTTCTCGAGGTCACGGGAGAAATAATGTTGCAAGTAATTATGTGAACTTGATATGTGTTCGATATTTTGATAGTATGTATGTTGTGATTCCCTTAGTGGTGTCATGTGAACGTCGACTACATGATACTTCACCATATTTGGGCCTAAGGGAATGCATTGAGGAGTAGTTATTAGATGATGGGTTGCGAGAGTGACAGAAGCTTAAACCCTAGTTTATGCGCTATTCCGTAAGGGACCAATTGGATCCAAAAGTTTAACGCTATGGTTAGAATTTATTCTTAATACCTTTCTCGTAGTTGCGGATGCTTGTGAGGGGATTAATCATAAGTAGGAGGTTTGTTCAAGTAAGAACAGCACCTAAGCACCGGTCCACCCACATATCAAATTATCAAAATAGCGAACACGAATCGAACCAACATGATGAAAGTGACTAGATGAAATTCCTGTGTACCCTCAAGGACGCTTTGCTTATTATAAGAGACCATTTTAGCCTGTCCTTTGCCTCAAAAGGATTGCTACCTTGCTACACTTTTGTTACTACTATCATTGCTTGCTCGTTACAAATTATCTTGCTATCAAACTACTCTGTTACTTACAATTTCAGCGCTTGCAGGCATTAACTTGCTGAAAACAACTTGTCATCTCCTTCTGCTCCTTGTTGGGTTTGACACTCTTACTTATCAAAAAGGCTACAATTGACCCCATATACATGTGGGTCATCAGCTATGTCTCACTGGACTGAGATTTAAGAGAGAGAATAGAAAATCTGAAAAGAAAGTTTTGCACGGATCTTGATGTAAGATCTGATGGACCTATATAGCATCGATTGTGACTTATAGCAAGACTGATGAATATAAGGACGATGACAGTGGATAATAATTGACTTACATATTTAGGAACATAATTTAAAAAGCCACATGCGGCAACGCCCGAAATACACAAGAGCAAAAGAAGAAGGAACACAACGATCTGTCTCACTGATCTCTACTTTCTTGATGCGTTGCTGCAGGCCGCGGGAACTAGTCTCCACGGCGAGCGGCGATGATCTCTTTCGTGTCCTCAAGACGCTGCTTGAGAGCATCCACGGATTCCTCCACTAGACTTTGGCGCTCGATGCGGAGCATGTCAATCTCGTCCATAAGTTTCTTGACGATGACGCCGGTCCTCTTCAACAAGGCAGTGGTCTCCTCCTGCTGCTCCGCACTTTCGACGAACTTCGCCCTCGGCAGATCGCACTCGACCCGGAGCTTCTCATTGCCCTCCCTTAGTTGTCGGATGACCCCGGTAGCCTGTTCAAACGAGGCTTTCATGTCGTCCTACAACCTCGCCCAGCCAGAGATCTGATCCATCTGGCTATGGACGATCGCATGCATGCGCCTTTAAGAGTCCTCGCCTGCCCGCGAGACATTTTCCTAGGCTGTCGTGACGCTGGAGGACATCTTTGCTACATTCGCAGCGCGGCGGGACATCTCTGCTACTTCCACGGCACGGCCGGACCAGTTTGCTGCATCGACGGCGTGGCAGGACCTCCGTGCTACTTCGGCAGCGCGGCGGGACCTTTGTGCTGCAACGGCCATGTGGCGGGACATGTCGGCTGCTTTTGCGGCGAGGCGGGACATCTGTTGTGCTTCCGCTTCCATGCTCGCCTCTCCCTAGTGGCAATCTCTCGACCCAGAACTCACGCTGGCCATGGCAGACGCAAGGGAACGATGATGAATGACTTGTTTGTTTTTGTGGATGAGGAGTTGAGGAGGAATGTGCAGTCATCTTGGAGTAGTAGTATTTATAAACGAGTACTAATACGATCCTAAGTCGGAAACCATTTAGGTTTTGATTGGTGTGAACAGGTTTGCAATTAAATATAGCGTGGTAGTAATTTGGAATGTGACGGGACGCAGGGTCAAAATTTATTGATGGTTCTATAATTTCTAAGTGTGGCACTATTCCCGGACGGCGTAACGTGGGCACGCTTTGTTGGCCGCGTACGTGGCGTTTGCACCATAGGGTGCACCGCAATAGGCAATGTTAGCACACGTCTTGTTCCAAAAACTGTGCGCGCTCATTATTGCCATCGCACACGCTTCTTTTAATTAGAATGTGTGCCCGTCTAGCGCACACACGTTGATCTGTCTAACAGTTTTTGTTTGTTGTGGCTAATCGCAAACAGTTCATCCGTGTGAAGTGTATGCCATCGATCACAAACACTTTGATCTGGTTGACCGTTTATGTTCCGTTGCCTAATCGCAAACAGTTAATCCTTCTGAAGCGTATGCCCTCACCTTTATCTAGCTACCCGTTCTGTTGTTCCTCCTGATCACAAACAGTTAATCCGAGTGAAATGTATGCCGTATATCGCACACACCTTCATCTGGCTGCCCGTTTCTGTTCTTCTTCCTCATCGCAAACAGTTCATCGAAATGAACCGTATGCCATGCATCGCACACGCAACTAAAATCAGAACCGTTTTTGATGCATTCCGTCATCGCGAACGTTTTGCACCTTTTTGATTGTTTTTTTACATCACTGTTTGCGATTAATGCACCGCACACAGTTTCGTCAAAGGGTCTCTGATCGTAGTGTCGCGCTAACAGCATCCTGCAGTAGTGTGAGACTCTGGACGAAAAATAAAAAAATAAAAAAATCAGGCCAAAGAAGCCCATAAAAAATGAGAAAAAAGAGTGAAGGGGCAATGTTACTATCCTTTTTCCACACTTGTGCTTCAAAGTAGCACCATGATCTTCATGATAGAGAGTCTCCTATGTTGTCACTTTCATATACTAGTGGGAATTTTTCATCATAAAACTTGGCTTGTATATTCCAATGATGGGCTTCCTCAAATGCCCTAGGTCTTTGTGAGCAAGCGAGTTGGATGCACACCCACTTAGTTTCTTTTTGAGCTTTCATAAACTTATAGCTCTAGTGCATCCATTGCATGGCAATCCCTACTCACTCACATTGATATCTATTGATGGGACTCTCCATAGCCCGTTGATACACCTAATTGATGTGAGACTATCTCCTTTTGTCTTCTCCACAACCACCATATTCTATTCCACCTATAGTGATATGTCCATGGCTCACGCTCATGTATTGCGTGAAAGTCGAAAAAGTTTGAGAACATCAAAAGTATGAAACAATTGCTTGGCTTGTCATCGGGGTTGTGCATGATTTGAATATTTTGTGTGCTGAAGATGGAGCATAGCCAGACTATATGATTTTGTAGGGATAGCTTTATTTGGCCATGTTATTTTGAGAAGACATGGTTGGTTTATTAGTATGCTTGAAGTATTATCGTTTTTATGTCAATATAAAACTTCTATTTTGAATCTTATGGATCTGAACATTCATGCCACAATTAAGAAAATTACATGGGTAAATATGTTAGGTAGCATTCCACATCAAAAAATTTGTTTTTATCATTTACCTACTCGAGGACAAGCAGAAATTAAGCTTGGGGATGCTTGATACGTCTCCAATGTATCTATAATTTTTTATTGTTCCATGCTATTATATTATCAGTTTTGGTAGTTTTATATGCATTAATACGCTATTTATTATTATTGGGACTAACCTATTAACCTAGAGCCAAGTGCTAGTTTCTATTTTTTCCTTGTTTTTGAGCTTCGCAGAGAGGAATATTAAACAGAGTCCAAACGGAATAAAACTTCATGATGATTTTTCTTGGACCAGAAGACACCCAGGAGACTTGGAGTGCAAGTCAGAAGAGCCACGAGGCGGCGACAAGGGTGGAGGGCGCGCCTAGGGGGGTAGGCACCCCCCTACCTTGTGGGCCCCTCGTGACTCACCTGACCTAGATCTTCCTCTTATATATTCACATATATTCCCAAACCACCAGAAGCATCCACGAAAACACTTTTCCACTGCCGCAACCTTCTGTTCCCGTGAGATCCCATCTTGGGACCTTTTCCGGCATCCTGCCAGAGGGGGATTCGGTCATGGAGGGCATCTACATCAACTCTATCGCCCTTCGATGAAGCATGAGTAGTTTACCTCAGACCTACGGGTCCATAGCTAGTAGCTAGATGGCTTCTTCTCTATTTTGATTATCAATACCATGTTCTCCTCGATGTTCTTGGAGATCTATATGATGTAATACTTTTTTGCGGTGTGTTTGTCGAGATCCGATGAATTGTGGATTTATGATCAGCTTATCTATGAATATTATTTGAATCTCCTATGAATTCTTATATGCATGATTTGGTATTTTTGTATTTAACTTTGAATTATCTGTTTGGTTTGGCCAACTAGATTGGTTTTTCTTGCAATGGCAGAGGTGCTTAGCTTTGGGTTCAATGTTGCGGTGTCCTCACCAAGTGACAAAGTAGGGGTAGCGAGGCACGTATTGTATTGTTGCCATCAAGGATAAAAAGATGGGGTTTTCATCATATTGATTGAGTTAATTCCTCTACATCATGTCATCTTACTTAATGCGTTACTCTGTTCTTTATGAACTTAATACTCTAGATGCAGGCAGGAGTTGGTCGATGTGTGGAGTAATAGTAGTAGATGCAGGCAGGAGTCGGTCTACTTGATACGGACGTGATGCCTATATTGCATAATCATTGCCTTGGATATCATCATAACTTTGCGCTTTTCTATTAATTGCTCGACAGTAATTTGTTCACCCACCGTATTATTTGCCTTCATGAGACAAGCCTCTAGTGAAACCTATGCCCCCAGGTCTATTTTCCATCATATTAGTTTCCAATCTACTATTTTCCATTTTATTAGTTTCCAATCTACTATTTCCATCATATTAGTTTCCGATCTACTATTTTCCATCATATTAGTTTCCGATCTACTATTTTGCAATCTTTTATTTTAAGATCTATAAACCAAAAAACCCAAAAATATTTTATCTTTTCTTTATCTATCTCTATCATATCTCACTTTTGCAAGTAACTGTGAAGGGATTGACAACCCCTTTATCGCATTGGGTGCAAGTTGTTTGATTGTTTGTGCAGGTATTGATGATTTGTGTGTTCTTCTCCTACTGGATTGATATCTTGGTTCTCAAACTGAGGGAAATACTTATCTTTACTTTGCTGCATCACCCTTTCCTCTTCAAGGGAAAAACCAACACAAGCTCAAGAAGTAGCAGTGGCCCTCATGATTGACTCATATAGTGGCTTAAATCTAGTTCTAGGGAAGTGTTCCATACCCTTCTTTAACGGAAACTAAAATTTGATATTCCCTTCTTTCATGTCAATAACGGCACCTATATATAGTTCATAAAAACGGTCTACCAAGTATGGTGGGGCAAGACGGATTGCAATCAATCTCAAGTACAATAAAACCAGCGGGCACATAGTTCCTATTTTCAAGAATAAGAACATTATTAATTCTACCCAAATGCTTTTTAATAGTAGAATCCGCCAAGTGCAAATTAACAGAACATTCATCCATATTGGTAAAGGCTAGCAAATGACATAGAGATTTTGGAATAGTGGAAACACTAGCACCCAAATCACATAAATCATTGCACTCATAATTTTTCATCTTGACTTTAATGGTGGGTTCCCATTTGTCATATAATTTCCTAGGAATTGAAATCTCTAATTCTAACTTTTCCTCTAAAGTTTTCATCATTGCTTCTACAATATGTTTAGTAAAAGCCTTATTGTGTTCATATGCGTTGGGTGAATTTAGCATGGATTGTATCAAAGAAATACATTCAATCAAAGAGCAACTATCATAATTACAGTCTTTGCAATCCAAAATAGTGGGCACATCACTAGTTAAAGTTTTTACCTCTTCAAACACACTTTTAGTAACTTTTTCATCAAGTTTTCCACCCTCCAAACTAGGGGGGCCTTCTAGCTAAAGTTGACTCTTCTTCAGTCCCCTTACCATCAATTTTAACATTACTGAACAAGGAATCAATAGAATAAACACCAATCGTTTTAATTTCTTCATTATTGATGTAAAAGAAATCAGGAGGAAACGCTTTTTCTAAAACTTCTCTATTAGCTCTAAGCATAGCGATTCTTTTCTTACTTTCATCCATAGTGACATATAAAGCTTTAACTGATTCATTAATATCAACCTTGGGTGGCAAAAATTTTGTATTAAGATTTTCCACATCACGAATGATTCGATCGATGCTCCGAGACATATCATCAAGTTTACTCAATGTTTCCTCTATCGTAGTGTTGAAAACTTTTTGAGCATTGATAAATTTTTTATATTAATTTCAAGATCAGAGGGCATCCTATTATTATTATAAGAATTACCATAGGGATTGCCATAATTATTAGAGGAATTTCTAGGAAACGATCGAGGATTAAAATTACCTCTGTAAGAATTACTATTAAAATTGTTTCACGAGACAAAATTAACATCTATGGGACAATTATTTTTCTCAATAAAAGTGGACAAAGGCACATCATTAGGATCAATAGGAGCGTTTTTACTTGCAACCAATTTCATAAGAGCGTCAACTTTATCACTCAAAGTACTAATTTGTTCGACGGAATTCACTTTTTTACTAGTAGCAGCTCTTTTAGTATGCCACTCTGAATAATTTGGCATAATATTATCAAGAAATTTAGTAGCTTCCCAGAAAGTAATATCCATAAAAGTACCACCCACGGAGGAATCTAAAAGATTTCTAAACGAAATTCAATCCCGCATAAAAAATTTATATGATCATCCAAAAATTTAGACCATGAGTAGGGCAATTTCTTATCATTAGTTTCATCCTTTTCCATGATTGTGCAACATGTTCATGCTCAAGTTGCTTGAAATTCATTATTTGATTTATAAGGGAAATAATTTTTGTGGGAGGAAAATACTTAGTAATAGAAGCATATTTGCACTTGTCCCAATAATCAATACTATTTTGTGGCAAAGATGAAAACCAAATTTTTGCACGATCCCAGAAAGAAAAGGGAATAATTTTAGTTTCACAATATCATTGTCCACATCTTTTTTCTTTTCAATATCACACAATTCCACGGAAGTGTTTAGATGGGACGTAGCATCCTTGTTAGGATTACCGAAAAATTGATCTTTCATAACAAGATTCAACAAAGCAGCATTAATATCATAAGGCTCCGCACTAGCGACGGGAGGAGCAATTAGAGTACTAATAAAATCATTATTATTAGTATTAGAAAAATCTCACAATTTAGTATTTTCATGAGACATCGTGACTACACAAACAAGATCACAAGCAAGGAAAAGATCAAACAAGAAAAAGGAAAACCGAAAATATTTTTGTATTTTTTCGTAAAAACTTTTTAGAAGTGCGGGATATGAAAACAAGAGGCAAATAGCAAATAATGTAAATACAAGGATATGAAAGTTTATGCGTAGGCACTTGATAGATGTTGTCTCCTCGGCAACGGCGCCAGAAATTCTTCCTGCTACTTGTGAGCTACGTTGGGAATTCCTCGAAGAGGAGAGGATGATGTAGTACGGTAGAGATAAGCGTTTCCCTCAGTTATGAAAAAAAGGTTATCAATCCAGTAGGAGAACCAAGCAACACTGTGTACACAGCACCTGCACACAAACAACAAATACTTGCAACCCAACGCGTAGAGGGGTTGTCAATCCCTCAACGGTTATGAGCAAGATTAAATTGTATAGGTTTTGATAGATAAATATAACAAAAATACAAAATAAAATAAATAAAAGAAAATTACAACAAGGTATTTTTGGTTTTAATATAAGATAGAAAATAGACCCCAGGGCCATAGTTTTCAGTACAGGCTTCTCTCGAGAAAATAGCATACGGTGGGTAAACAAATTATTGTTTGGCAATTGACAGAAAAGAAAATAATTATGATGATATCCAAGGCAATGATCATGTATATAGGCCTCACGTCCAAGATATGTACACCGAAACGATTCTGCATCTACTACTATTACTCCACACGTCGATCGCTATCCAGCATGCATCTAGTGTATTAAGTTCATGAAAGAACGGAGTAATGCCTTAAAAAAGATGACATGATGTAGATAAGATAAACTCACGTATGAAATAAATCCCATCTTGTTACACTTAATAGAAATGTTACATGTGTGTCATGTCTCTTTCTGTCACTGAGATTGAGCATCGCAAGATCGAACCAATCACACAGCACCCCTTCCCATGGAAAGATAAATCAATCCAGGTGGCCAAACCAAACCAATAAATCGGAGAAGAAATACGAGGCTATAACAATTGTGCATCAAAGAGTTCAGAGAAAAATCAAATAATATTCATGGATAGATATGATCATAAACTCATAATTCATCAGATCCCAACAAACACACCGCAAAAAGTAATTACATCAAATAGACCTCCAAGAACATCAAGGAGAACATTGTATTACAGATCAAAAAGAGAGAAGAAGCCATCTAGCTACTAAGTACGGACCCGTAGTTCTGTGGTAAACTACTCACGCATCATCGGAGGGGCAGCAAGGATGATGAAGAATCCCTCCGTGATTGTTTCCCCCTCCGGCAGTGTGTCAGAGGCCTCTAGATGGGATCTCGTGGTTCTACAACTTGCGGTGGCGGAAAAAGTATTTCGTGCACTCCCCCGAGGGTTTTCTGATTTTAGGGTATTTATAGAGGCAGAGTTAGGTCAAACGCATGTCTGTGGCCCCATACCCACCAGGGCGCGTCACGGGGCTGTGGCGCGCCTTGGTGCCTGGTGGGCCACTCCTCCATCTTCTTGTGTACTCCAAAAGATTCCAGGGTCTATTATTGCTAGAAAAAATCTCCAAAAAGATTTGTGGCATTTGGACTTCGTTTGGTATTGATATTCTGCAAAGTCAAAAACAAGCAAAAAACAGCAACTAGCACTAGGCACTAAGTTAATAGGCTAGTCCCTAAAAATGATATAAAGTTGCTTGTAAATCTATATAAAACATGCAAGATTGATAATATAATAGCATGGAACAATCAAAAATTATAGGTACGTTGGAGACATATGAAGCATCCTAGTTGGTGCTTTATAAGAGAAGATGAAGACTCAACAAAAACAAAAATTGCATAAAAGTAAATAGATAGGCCCTTCGTAGAGGGAAGCAGAGATTTGTAGAGGTGCTAGAGCTCATAGCTTAATTTGAGAGATAAACTTATTTTGAGAGGAATGCTTTTCCTGTCAACGAAAATGACTGAGAATTCCCAATATCTTCCATGCTGGATAATTCATAGGCGGTTCCCAAATAGAAAGTAAAGTTTATTTCCTTTTCACCATTCTTTCACAATCCATGGCTAGACGTATGCACGGGTGCCTTCCATACCAATGCACACAAAAAGGAAATCATTTTGAAAATTAGAGTTGGCACATACAAATTTACTTGGAACGGCATGGAAATACCTTATATAGGTAGATATGGTGGACTCATTTGGCACAACTTTGGGTTTAGGGATTTTGATGCACAAGCAGTGTTCTCGCTTAGTACAAGTGGAGGCTAGCAAATAGATTGAGAAGCAACCAACCAAAAAACGAAAACGGTGATAAACGCGCATTGAACATAATTAACACTGAATAATGCAGCACAAGTATGATATAATTTCATTGCATAACTATTGACTTTACGTGCATGCATAGGGAATCACAAACCTTAATACCAATATTCTTACTAAAGCATGATTACTCACCAACATGATTCACATATCACTACCTCCATATCGCAAAACGATTGCAAGGAATCAAGTTTATAATATCCAATGATCTCCATGAAAGTTTTTATTATATCCCCCTTGGATATCTATCACTTTGAGAACAAATGCATATCTCGTGCAAATTACCATTACTATTCTTAACTCTCAAAAAGATCTAAGTGAAGCATGAGAGCAAAAAAAATCTTCAAAAAATTTCATGAGTCGACTCTCAAAATAATATAAGTGAAGCAAGAGAGTTTATTTCTTTCAAATTTAACAACTCTCAAAATAATATTAGTGAAGCAAGAGATTTTATTTCTTTCAAATATAACCACCGCCATGCTCAAAAGGATATAAGTGAAGTACTAGAGCAACTGCCTAGCTCAAAAGATTTAAGTGAAGCACATAGAGTACTCTAGCAAATCATGATATGTGTGTGGCTCTCTCAAACATGTGTTTTCAGCAAGGATGATTGTGACAAACTAAAAAGCAAAACAAAGCAAATACTCATATAATACAAGGCGCTCCAAGCAAAACTCATGATATGTGATGAATAAAAATATAGCTCCAAGTAAAATTAGCGATGGTCGTTAGAAGAAAGAGGGGATGCCTTCCGGGGCATCCCCAAGCTTAGTTGCTTGATACGTCTCCAACGAATTGATAAATTTTTATTGTTACATGCTATTATATTATCCATCTAGGATGTTTTATATGCTATTTTATATGATTTTTGGGACTAACCTATTAACCTAGAGCCCAGTGCCAGTTTACGTTTTTCCTTGTTTTTTAGTTTTACAGAAAAGGAATACCAAACGGAGTCCAATTGACGTGCCAATTTTTGATGATTTTTTATGGACCAAAAGAAGCTCCCGGAGTAAAAGAGTTGGGCCAGAAGTAGATCATGAAAAGAATGCTTTATGTGCTGGTTATATGGTTGAATTCATTCATGATGCTACTAAAAATTATTATGAGAGAGGATCATATGCTTCTACATATTGCAGTAATATCAAGTTTCCTCTCTATGTGTTGAAAATCTTGAAGATTTGCTTGTTTTACCTTCCTATGCTAGTTGTTTCATGTTCCCATAAGTTGTTTGCTCACAAAATCCATATGCATAGGAAGTGGGTTAGACTTAAATGTGCTAGTCATATTCTTCATGATGCTCCCATTATGTTTCAATTCTTATCTTTTATGTGAGCATCATTGTCATCATCATGCCTAGCTAAAAGGCATTAAAGAAAAGCGCTTGTTGGGTGACAACCCAATATTTACCCCTACTATTTTTGTGTGTCCACAAGATTAAGCTACTGTAGTAATCATGTTTTATAGCTTTTGTTTCAATAAAGTGCCAAGTAAGACCATTAGGATAGCCTACGGTGATAGTTGTGTTGATCCTGCTGAATATCAGAAACTCCTGCGCCCAGTAAATTAGTTTTGATAATTCACAGAAACGTGCTTTTGATCTGATTCTTTTTTCTCTGGATTGGTAAACAAATTTCTCAGGTTTTCCTAATTTGGTAGGAGTTTTGGAGTTACAGAAGTATTCGTGAGTTACAGATTACCACATATTGTTCTGTTTTTGACAGATCCTGTTTTTCGTCTGTTGTTTGCTTATTTTGATGAATCTATGAGTAGTATCGGAGGGTATGAGCCATAGAGAAGTTGGAATACAGTAGATATTACACAAATATGAATTTAGAATGAGTTCACAACAGTACCTAAGTGGTGATTTGTTTTCTTATACTAACGGAGCTTACGAGTTTTCTGATAAGTTTTGTGTTGTGAAGTTTTCAAGTTTTGGGTAAACATTTGATGGACTATGGAATAAGGAGTGGCAAGAGCCTAAGCTTGGGGATGCCCAAGGCACCCCAAGGCAATATTCAAGGACAACCAAGATCCTAAGCTTGGGGATGCCCCGGATGGCATCCCCTCTTTCGTCTTCGTTCATCGGTAACTTTACTTGGAGCTATATTTTTATTCACCACATGATATGTGTTTTGCTTGAAGCATCATTTTAATCCCTTTTGTTTTGCTTGCTGTTTGAATAAAATCAAGATCTGAAATTCTTAAATGTTAGAGAGTCTTCACATAGTTACATAATTATTCGACTACTCATTGATCTTCACTTATATCTTTTGGAGTAGTTTGTCGTTTGCTCCAGTGCTTCCCTTATATCTTTTTAGAGCACGGTGGTGGTTTTATTTTATAGAAATTATTGATCTCTCATGCTTCACTTATATTATTTTGAGAGTCTTTTAGAACAGCATGGTAATTTGCTTTGGCTATAAAATTAGTCCTAATATGATAGGCATCCAAGATGGGTATAATAAAAACTTTCATATAGAGTGCATTAAATACTATGAGAAGTTTGATACTTGATAATTGTTTTGAGATATAAAGATGGTGATATTAGAGTCGTGCTAGTTGAGTAATTGTGAAATTGAGAAATACTTGTGTTGAGGTTTGTAAGTCCCGTAGCATGCACGTATGGTAACCGTTGTGTGACAAATTTGAAGCATGAGGTGTTCTTTGATTGCCTTCCTTATGAGTGGCGGTCGGGGACGAGCGATGGTCTTTTCCTACCAGTCTATCCCCCTAGGAGCATGCGCGTAGTTCTTGGATTTTATTACTTGTAGATTTTTGCAATAAGTATGTGAGTTCTTTATGACTAATGTTGAGTCCATGGATTATACGCACTCCCACCCTTCCATCATTGCTAGCCTCTTCGGTACCGTGCATTGCCCTTTCTCACCTCGAGAGTTGGTGCAAAATTCGCCGGTGCATCCAAACCCCGTGATATGATACGCTCTATCACACATAAGCCTCCTTATATCTTCCTCAAAACAGCCACCATACCTACCTATTATGGCATTTCCATAGCCATTCTGAAATATATTGCCATGCAACTTTCCACCGCTCTGTTTATTATAACACGCTTCATCATTGTCATATTGCCTTGCATGATCATGTAGTTGACATCGTATTTGTGGCAAAGCCACCGTTCATATTCTTTATATACATGTCACTCTTGACTCATTGCACATCCCGGTACACCGCCGGAGGCATCTACATAGAGTCATATTTTGTTCTAAGTATCGAGTTGTAATTCTTGAGTTTTAAGTAAATAAAAGTGTGATGATCTTCATTATTAGAGCATTGTCCCATGTGAGGAAAGGATGATGGAGACTATGATTCCCCCACAAGTCGGAATGAGACTCCGGACAAAAAAAAAAGAGGCCATAAAAAAGAGAGAAAGCCCAAACAAAAAAGAGAGAGAGAGAGAGAGAGAGAAAGAGAGAAGGGGCAATGTTACTATCCTTTTTCCACACTTGTGCTTCAAAGTAGCACCATGATCTTCATGATAGAGAGTTTCTTATTTTGTCACTTCCGTATACTAGTGGGAATTTTTTTATTATAGAACTTGGCTTGTATATTACAATGATGGCCTTCCTCAAAATGCCCTAGGTCTTCGTGAGCAAGCAAGTTGGATGCACACCCACTTAGTCTCTTTTGTTGAGCTTTCATACATTTAATGCTCTAGTGCATCCGTTGCATGGCAATCCATAGCCCGTTGATTAGCCGCGTCGATGTGAGACTTTCTCACTTTTTGTCTTCTCCACACAACCTCCATCATCATATTATGTTCCACCTATAGTGCTATGTCCATGGCTCGCGCTCATATAATGTGTGAAAGTTGAAAAAGTTTGAGAATGCTAAAGTATGAAACCATTGCTTGGCTTGTCATCGGGGTTGTGCATCATGAGAGCATTTTGTGTGACGAAAATGAAGCATGGCCAAACTATATGATTTTGTAGGGATGAGCTTTCTTTGGCTATGTTATTTTGAGAAGACATAATTGCTTGGTTAGTATGCTTGAAGTATTATTATTTTTATGTCAATATTAAACTTTTGTCTTGAATCTTTTGGATGTGAACGTTCATGCCACAATAAAGAAAATTACATTGATAATTATGTTAGGTATCATTCCACATCAAAAATTCTGTTTTTATCATTTACCTACTCGAGGATGAGCAGGAATTAAGCTTGGGGATGCTTGATACCTCTCCAACGTATCTATAATTTTTTATTGCTCCATGCTATTATATTATCCATCTAGGATGTTTTATATGCATTTATATGCTATTTTATATGATTTTTGGGACTAACCTATTAACCTAGAGCCCAGTGCTAGTTTCTATTTTTTTCCTTGTTTTTGAGTTTTACAGAAAAGGAATACCAAACGGAGTCCAATTGACGTGCCAATTTTTGATGATTTTTTATGGACCAAAAGAAGCCCCCGGAGTAAAAGAGTTGGGCCAGAAGAGTCCCGGGCCGTCCACGAGGGTGGGAGCGCGCCCTACCCCCTGGGCACGCCCCCCTATCTCGTGGATGACTCGGAGACCCCCCTGACGTGAGACCTACGCCGAAAATTCCTATAAATACAGAAACCTCCAGAAAATAACCTAGATCGGGAGTTCTGCCACCGCAAGCCTCTGTAGCCACCAAAACCCAATCGGGACCCTGTTCCGGCACCCTGCCGGAGGGGGGATCCCTCACCGGTGGCCATCTTCATCATCCCGGCGCTCTCCATGATGAGGAGGGAGTAGTTCACCCTCGGGGCTGAGGGTATGTACCAGCAGCTATGTGTTTGATCTCCCTCTCTCTCGTGTTCTTGATTCGGCACAATCTTGATGTATCGCGAGCTTTTCTATTATAGTTGGATCTTATGATGTTTCTCCCCCTCTACTCTCTTGTAATGGATTGAGTTTTCCCTTCGAAGTTATCTTATCGGATTCAGTCTTTAAGGATTTGAGAACAGTTGATGTATGTCTTGCATGTGCTTATCTGTGGTGACAATGGGATATTCACGTGATCTACGTGATGTATGTTTTGGTGATCAACTTGCGGGTTCGGTGACCTCGTGAACTTATGCATAGGGGTTGGCATACGTTTTCGCCTTGACTCTCTGGTAGAAACTTTGGGGCACTCTTTGAAGTACTTTGTGTTGAATAGATGAATCTGAGATTGTGTGATGCATATCGTATAATCATACCCACGGATACTTGAGGTGACATTGGAGTATCTAGGTGACATTAGGGTTTTGGTTGATTTGTGTCTTAAGGTGTTATTCTAGTACGCTCTAGGATGGATCAAATGAAAAGAATAGCTTCGTGTTATTTTACTACGGACTCTTGAATAGATCGATCAGAAAGAATAACTTTGAGGTGCTTTCATACCCTACAATAATCTCTTCGTTTGTTCTCCGCTATTAGTAACTTTGGAGTGACTCTTTGTTGCATGTTGAGGGATAGTTATATGATCCAGTTATGTTATTATTGTTGAGAGAACTTGCACTAGTGAAAGTATGAACCCTAGGCCTTGTTTCCTAGCATTGCAATACCGTTTGTGCTCACTTTTATCATTAGTTACCTTGCTGTTTTTATATTTTCAGATACAAATACCCATATCTACCATCCATATTGCACTTGTATCACCATCTCTTCGCCGAACTAGTGCACCTATACAATTTACCATTGTATTGGGTGTGTTGGGGACACAAGAGACTCTTTGTTATTTGGTTGCAGGGTTGTTTGAGAGAGACCATCTTCATCCTATGCCTCCCACGGACTGATAAACCTTAGGTCATCCACTTGAGGGAAATTTGCTACTGTCATACAAACCTCTGCACTTGGAGGCCCAACAACGTCTACACGAAGAAGGTTGTGTAGTAGACATCATTGCTTGGGAGTCCTTGAATATTTTCTTGGTGTGCCTCGGGCATCCCCAAACTTAGGCTCTTGCCACCCCTAATTTCTTCATCCATGGTTATCTCATCCAAAACTTGAAAACTTCAATCACCCAAAACTCAACAAAAATCTTCGTGAGATCCGTTAGTATAATAAAGCAAATCACCACTTTATGTACTGTTGCAAACCCATTCATATTTTGTTATTGCATTATACCTACTGTATTATAACTTTTCCATGGCTTATACCCCCCGATACAATCCATAGATTCATCTAAATAAGCACACAATGAAATGAAAATAGAATTTGTCAAGAACAGAACAGTCTGTAGTAATCTGAACTTTGACCATACTTCTGTAACTCCAAAAATTCTGAAAAATTAGGACAACATGAGAAATTTGTATATCAATTATGTTTAAATAATTTAGAGCAAAAGCATGTTACTATGAATTTACGAAATTCTAGAACTGGGCATAAAAGTTTCTGTTTTTCTACATCATCAAAGCAACTATCACCAAAACCATCCTAAAGGCTTTACTTAGCACAAACACTAATTAAAACACTAAATCACAATCAAAACAGTAGCATAATTATATATAATTAAAAGATAACTATTGGGTTGCCTCAGAACTAGCGCTAGTGTTTTACGCCCCTAGCTAGGCATAATGCATAGTTTCAAGTGTTGTCATCTTTGGTTCTTGTTCCATAGGTGGCCCTCATGATTGACTCATATGGTGGCTTAATTATAGTTCTAGGGAAGTGTTCCTGATACATCTCCAACGTATCTATAATTTTTTATTGTTCCATGTTGTTATATTATCAATCTTGGATGTTTTATATTCATTTACTAGCAACTTAATATCATTTTTTGGGACTAACCTATTGACATAGTGCCCAATGCGAGTTGTTGTTTTCTTCTTGTTTTTTTACTTTGCATAATATCAATACCAAACGAAGTCCAAATGCAACGAAACTTTTTGGATATTTTTTTTCTGGACAGAAGACACCCACGGAGCCAAAGGAGCACACGGGAGGAGGCCCATGGGGCCCACTAGGCACTAGGGCGCGCTAGATGCCCCCGGCGCGCCCTGGTGGGTACTGGAGCCCACGGTAAGCTTCTCCACTGACATCCACCTCTATAAATACTCTAAAATCCCAAAAAAAACTAGGGGAGTCGATGAAACACAATTCCAGCCGCCGCAAGTTCCAGAACCACGAGATCCAATCTACACTACAGGAATCAGATACTTTGCCATCTGCCACGGCAGACGGGAAAGGCAAGGATGGCGGACGGCAAAGGCCTTTGCCGTCTGCCACGGACGGCAAAAGGCTCCGGCAAAGTAGGCATCGGTAAAGAGCTTCTTTGCCGTCTGCTTTCTGAAGCGGACGGCAAAGGGGCCTTTGCCATCAGCGGCTGACGGCAAAGAAAGCCGACGGCAAAGAATGTGCTGTTAGTCCGTTAGGCGGCTAACGGCAGCCTTTGCCGTCCGCCGCTGACGGCAAAGAGCATCCGGCCTTTGCCGTACGCCGAGTGACGTCAGCTGGACGTCACTGTGGGACAAGCCTTTGTCGTCTGCCACTGTAGGCAAAGCCTTTGCCGTCCGCCGCTGGTGGGTCAGCTCACAGGGAGCACAGGTGGCCGCCGCGTGGCTTCTTTGCCGTCCGCGGCAGACGGCAAAGGCGCCTTTGCCATCAGCGGCTGACAGCAAAGGTGCCTCTTTTTTCTGTTTTTTTAAATCCAGCAATTTTCACAGCAAATATATGACATATATATATTTCACAGGGCTATTTAACAGCAAACATATGACATATCCAGCACATAAGTTTCATCGTGCATACATATATAGTTCCATCCATTCATACATAGCAAGTTGCACATACACATTGTTCCATCCATACATATTACAATGCAAAGTTTCATCAAGATAGCAAGTTCCATCATAGCAAGCTAGAAGAATACTAGAGGAGAACGAAAGAAAAAACAAGCACTCCATCATAGCAAGCTAGCTTCCGTGAAGTGAATGAAATCTGCAAAATGGCAAATAAGAAAGTTAGAAAAAGGTGACTAGAAGAAGAAGTATATGCCATTTATGAGCTAACTTAGGTGAAATGGATCATTTATGAGCTAACTTAGTTGAAATGGATCGTTTATGAGCTAACCTAGGTGAATAGATCGTTTATGAGCTAACTTAGGTATAATGCATCATTTTAGAGCTAACCTAGGTAAGATGGGTCATTTTGGAGCTAACCTAGGTGAAATGGATCGTTTTTGAGCTAAGTTAGGTGAAATGGATCGTTTATGAGCTAACCTAGGTGAAATAGATCGTTTATGAGCTAACTTTGGTAAAATGCATCATTTTAGAGCTAACCTAGGTGTGATGGGTCATTTTGGAGCTAAACTAGGTAAAATGGATCGTTTGTGAGCTAACCTAGGTGAAATGGATCGTTTATGAGCTAATCTAGGTAAAATGGGTCATTTTAGAGCTAACTTGGGTAAAATGCATCATTTTGGAGCTAACCTAGGTAAGATGGGTCATTTTGGAGCTAACCTAGGTAAAATGGGTCATTTTAGAGCTAACATAGGTAAAATGGATCATTTTGGAGTTAGTCTAGGTAAAATGGGTCATTTTAGAGCTAACTTGGGTAAAATGGATCATTTATGAGCTAACTAAGGTATAATGGGTCATTTTAGAGCTAACTTAGGTAAAATGGATTGTTTATGAGCTAACTAAGCTAATTATGCCATTTTTGACATAAGTAAGCTAAGTACATGTCATTATTGAGCAAACCTAGTTAACTAAGCATACTAGAGCTAACTTAGGTCATTTTGGAGGAAACAAAGCTAAGTATAGATCGTTTTAGAGCTAACTTAGGTAAAATGGATGGTTTTGGAGGTCAGTAAGCTTATTAAGTCATTTTGGAGGAAAAGAAGCTAACTCTAGGTCATTGTGGTAAGCATATTGGAGGAAATAAGGCTAAGTCTAGGTCTTTATGCATTTGTTAAGCAAAACACTAGAAGAAACTTACCAGCGCCCACCATCTTTCAACACCTGCCATGACAAAGAGTAAACGAAATTAGTACAACATAAAAAAATACCGACATGAATAATAATATGTATATCACTTAAGTGTATCATCATCAAGTACAACATAAAAAAATTGAATACCTGACACTACTAATAATCTCGATCACTATCATCAATAAATGCATAATCATCATCATCACTATAATCAATGACGGGCTCATAGGGTTCAGTGGCATCAACATGTGGAAGGCCACCTTGACGTAATCGGTCAAGCATTGACAGGTCATCCGCAGCAGTAACCTCTTCTTGTTCCGGCTCTTCTTGTTCCTCCTCTGGGTTGATGTCGGATTCACTGTCGCTGTCTACTTCAATGTTTTGGGGTGAAGTATAGCGGTTCTTGAAACGCTTTTTGGAAAGACGTGTCTCTTGGAAGAATTCTCCTTCATATGTGTCTGGGTTAATGTGAGGTTCATAATCCTCTTCCTTTGGGGGAGATAGTCTAGCACGTGGCGGCACTTCATAAACGACATCCCAACCTTTCAGATTTGGATTAGTTTGGCAGGCCCACGGTAGATAGAATACTTGGGTCGCCTGTTGAGCCGTAATATAGACATCAGGAACATCTAAATGGGTGCTTTGTTTGATTTCAACTAGCCCTATATGTTCATGAGTCCTTCTAGTCTCCTTCGGCTGAAACCAATAACATTTGAAGAGTACGACATTCGGTGGGTTGTCACCATAGAATAGAAGTTCATAAATTGCTTCAACTCTCCCATAATACTCGGTGCCTCCTTCGCCGATAGCAGATACACAACAATTTGTAGACATTCGGTTGGCCATAGATAGCTCTTTGACATAGGTACGAAAGCGATACCCGTTGATGTCGTATTTGTCAAATGAATGGACCTTATAGTCAAAACCATTAGCGACTTGTCTCAATTCGGCGTCCATAGACTCTGAATTAGCCTACAAGTTTAATACGAAAGGATTGTTGCATTAGGCAGAAATTAGCGCATGAAATGAAATGGTCTAATAGAAATTACCGTTTGTTTGAACCAAGAGATGAAACCGGGATAGCCGCCTCCTTGCTTTGCGAGAAGCTCATACTCTTCGACGGAATCCTTTTGGATCACCACTCCATACGAGAATATGGCGACGTATCGACTGTATGAAATATCCAGGAATAAGAGCAGTTCAAAGGAAATAGAAGTTGCGAAACAATGTACCGAGAACTTACTCGATGTACGGCCGCACTTCTGTCAGGTTGTTGAAGATATACAACGTAATGGCTGGTGTGAGATTCCCTTCGAATAGGCTGAGGTTGGATCCACCCTTTTGAGGTTCGTCAGCATTGTACCGAGGCTTCGGATTATGCAAATGACGATTTTTGGCTTCGTAGTGTGCTGTCACGAAGTTTGCCGCCTCCTCAGTGATGAATGCCTCAGCCATCGATGCTTCAATTCTACGTTTATTTTTACATTTTTGTCGAAGCGTCTTCTGCATCCTCTCAGTTGGGTAGCACCAACGATTTTGCACGCCCCCCCCCCCCCGCCCCCCAATCTTGCCTCGGTCAAGAGATGCAAAATCAAATGCCGCATTGGATTAAAGAAGCCCGGTGGAAATATCTTCTCTAACTTGCAGATCAACTCCGGCGCCAACTCTTCCATTTCTTCTAGCACGCCAGGTGATAGTTCTTTCGCACAAAGAACACGGAATAAATAGCTGAGTTCTGCCAGTACTAGCCATTCATCCTCAGGGATGAAGCCACGCAACATCACCGGCATTACCCGCTCAATCCATCTGTGCCAATCATGACTCTTGAGACCAAATATCTTTAATTTATCAAGACTCGCTCCCCTCTTTAGATTCGCTGCATACCCATCGGGGAACATCAACTGCATTTTCACCCACAAGATAATTTCCCTCATAGCTGGCCTTCCAAGATTGAACCATGCCTTTGGCTTCGTCCAGTCCTATCACATAGCGCCTCCAGATCGACTCTAGCCTTAGTATTATCCTTTGACTTCCCATCTATGCCGAACAATGTACCAAAAAGTGCCTCGACGATATTCTTCTCAGTGTGCATCACGTCGATGTTGTGTGGGCAAAGGAGGTCTTTGAAGTAAGGCAGATCCCATAAGCATGTCTTGTGAGTCCAGGCGTGCTTAGAATTATACCCCTTGAAGTACCCTAGACGCTCTGGATCTGGCTCGAGAGCGTTTAACTAATCCGGGGTCTGTTGGCCTGTCAACGCAGGTGGTGCAGAGTTTTTGACAACTCTACCTCTGATGAAGTTCTTCTTGTCTTTCCTGAACTTATGGCGAGGATCTAGGAACTTTCTATGCATGTCGAAGCAAGAAAACTTGCGACCGGCCTGAAGCCAACGAAACTCAAGAGCTCCCTTGCATGTGGGGCACGGTAACCTTCCATGCACACACCAGCCAACGAATAGCGCATACGCCGGCAAGTCATGCGTCGAGTACATGAACCAGACATGCATTATGAAGTTCCATTTGCTATAGGCGTCGTATGTCTTGAACCCATTATCCCAGGCTTCTTGCAATTCGTCCTTAAGCGGCTGCATGTACACATTCATATTTTTCCCCGGATAGTTGGGCCCTGGAATTATCAACGTCAGGAAAATGTTCTTTCTTTGCATAATCTGTCCGGGGGGGAGATTGAGTGGAAAGACAAATACGGGCCAACAACTGTATTGGGCTGCCGTCAGACCAAACACACTGAACCCATCCGTGCTGATGCCGACTCGAGGATGCCTCGGATCTGCCGCTTTGTCAGCATGTATTTCATCAAACTTTTTCCACGCAACACCATCCGATGTGTGTACGATCATCAGATTCCCATCTGCATCTAGTTCGGTTCTTTTGCCCGTTTTGTGCCATGTCATCTGTCTGGCCGTCTCTTCGACCATGAAAAGACGTTGAAGTCTTGGTACGATTGGCATATACCGAAGAACACTAACGGGGATTTTGGTCTGTGTCTTCTCACCCATACCGTTGTCTACCACAACATACCTGGAAGACTTGCAAATGGGACAATAGTTCAAGTCCGCATAGTCAAGCCTAAATAAGACACATCCTTTCTCACAGGCATGTATCTTCTCATAGGGCATCTTCAGTGCACGGAGGATTTTGTCCGACTGGTACAGGTTTGCAGGCATTACATGGCCTTTGGGTAGAAAGCGTCCAAATACTGTCATCATTGCGTCGTAGCATTCTCTGCCCAAGTTGAACTGAGCCTTCAGAGCCATTACTTGTGAGATGGCATCCAACTGACAAAGCTCAGTGTGCTCGTGGAGCGGACGTTTTGAAGACTCCAACATTTCATTGAAGGCCTTTGCAGATTCCTCCATCTCCTCGTCCGAATCCCGAGCATCATCGAAGTCTTGCACCATGTTTTCCATCCCGGTACCATGCTCGTCGGTGCGACGACGATCCACCTCAGCTCGGTCACGTTGGGCAGACTCACCATGATATGTCCACACCGTATAATCGGGCGTAAAACCACTCTTCTGCAGGTGTTTGCCCATTTCAGCCTCTGTCCTCTTTTCCCAATTGCCGCACCGTAAACAGGGGCACCAGGTTTTCCTCTGGCCATTTGCAAATGCGGCTTGCACAAACCCCTTGGTTTTTGTGAACCATTCAGTGCTCCATTTGTTCTGACCAGTGTGACCGGTGTACATCCACGCACGATCACTCATCTTGACTTTCAGAGCTACTGGACACACAACAAATATATATATATATATATAATTCACCATGTATATATTCATCAGTTGATCTACTTTGTCAATTTTATTACGTCCATGCAACCTACACTCTAATAGGTAATGATAGGTCCTAATCCCACCCGAGTATGTGTAGATTGGGTTCATTTTCCCATGCTATGCTCCGGATCCGACGCAAAATTTCGGCAGCACCTCCCCGCTGTTCTCCTGATACACGTCTCTGCAATAAACAGAGAGGATGTGTACCCGGAGAACAACAGGGGAGGCACTGACGAAATTTATGCGTCGGATCCGGAGCAAAGCATATGGGAAAACGAACCCAATCTACACATACTCGGGCTGTCCATGGATAGCGTTGGACAATTCGAAAGAATCACGGTTATAAATATGCAAATGCATGCATATTTATAACTATAACGCTTTCGAACGGGAGACACATATTGGTTACGCATACTGATGATTCAAGACAGATATATAGCTAGCTATCAAGTTTCATCGGCATGAACACCGGAACAGAGCAAATAATTAAGGGGGAGGAGGACATGTCATTTGTGCTCACCCACGAACGAAGGGGCAGAGCTCGTCAAAGGCACGGGGAGGTCGTCGAACACCAAACCTCGCAGCGATGAAACAACTTCACATTTAAATCTACCCGATCAACACAATTATATATGATGTTTTTCATAACAAAATAAAAAATATATATGACCTAACTCATAATTCACAAATATATGACCCCGTCGGCCTCTGGTGTCGTGGGTGTCGTGTCGGGGTCGGGGTGCCGTGTCGGGGTCGGGGTGCTGTTTCGGGGTCGGGGTGTCGGGGTGGTCGGGGTCGGGGTCGCGGTGTGGTGTCAGGGTGTCGGGGGTCGGGGTCGGGGTGTCGTGCCGGGGTGTCGGGGTGGCGTGTCGGGGTCGGGGTCGGGGTGTCAGGGTGTCGGGGTCGGGGTCGGGGTGTGGTGTCAGGCTGTCGGGATCGGGGTGTCGGGGTGTCGGGGTGTCGGGGTCGGGGTGTCAGGGTATCTTTTTCTTCTTCTTCTTCTTCTTCTTCTTCTTCTTCTTCTTCTTCTTCTTTTTTCATGTTTTTCCTTTTCTTCTTCTTCTCTTCTTCTTCTTCTCTTCTTCTTCTTTTCTTCTTCTTCTTCTTCTTCCTCTTCTGCTTCCTCTTCTCCTTTTTTTCTTTTCTCCTTCTTCTTCTCCTCCTCTTCCTCCCTCCTCCTCTTCCTCCCTCCTCCTCTTCCTCTTCCTCTTCTTCTTCTTCTTCTTCATCATCTTCTTCTTCTTTCTTCTTCTTCTTTTCTTTCTTCTTCTCCCTCCACCTCTTCCTCCCTCCTCCTCCTCCTTCTACTCTTCTTATTCTTCTAAACTAAAACTAAAACTAATCTAAAATAAACTAAACTAAAAATAAAACTAAAACTAAACTAAAACTAAAACTATAACTAAAACAGAAACTAAATTAACTAAAAGAAACTAAACTAAAACAAACTAAACTAAAAAAAGGGGAAGATCACTCACCTGCGCAGGGGATCGCCGGTGGAGGGGGAGGCGGCGGCCCGGTGGAGGGGGAGGCCGCGGCGGGTGGGGGCGGCGGCGGCCCAGTGGAGGGGAGTCCGCGGTGGGTGGGGGCAGCGGCGGCCTGGTGGAGGGGGAGGCCGTGGTGGGTGGGGGCGGCGGCGGCCTGGTGGAGGGGGAGGCCGCGGCGGGACGGGGCGGGGACGGCCACGCAGGGGAGGGGAGGGGGCGGCTGGCCGGCGTGGAAGGGGCGCCGCAGGGGAGGGGTGCAGGGCGACGGGGCGAGGGGGCGGCAGCGGGTGGTGGGGCGACGGGGCAAGGAGGGCGACGGGCGAGAGGCGGTGGGTAGGCGGGTGGCGGCGGCGGGTGGTGGTGGTGGCGGCTGGTGGCGGGGGCGGCGGCGGGTGGTGGTGGTCGTCGGGGTGGGGAGGACAGAAAGAGAGAGGGAGGGAGGGAGCGGGGTGGGGGACGGCCATTAATTAGGTTATCTCTTTGCCGTCCGCCCCCCTTTGTCGTCCGCTTTTTTGCTCTTTGCCGTCTGCTAGCAGACGGCAAAGAGGGGGGCCGTTAGGTTTTTTTCTAAACAGCTCGTCAGTGGGGCCCACCTCTCTCTTTGCCGTCCGCCAGCTGACGGCAAAGATTCTTTGCCATCCGCTAGCAAACGGCAAAGAATTGGCTGGTGGCAAAGACATTCTTTTCCATCAGCCAGTTCTTTGCCGTCCGTTTTTTGCAAGCTGGCGGCAAAGACCTTTGCCGTCCGCCAGTAGACGGCAAAGAATAGGCAGATGGCAAATAAGCAAATTCCAGTAGTGCTAGAGGCCTTTTCCGGCACTTTGCCGGAGGGGGCAATGATCACGGAGGGGTTCTTCATCATCCTTGTTGCCCCTCCGATGACGTGTGAGTAGTTTACCATAGACCTACGGGTCCGTAGCTAGTAGCTAGATGGCTTCTTCTCTCTTTTTGATCTTCAATACAATGTTCTCCTTGATGTTCTTGGAGATCTATTTGATGTAACTCCTTTTTGCGGTGTGTTTTTTGGGATCCGATGAATTGTGGGTTTATGATCAGTTCTATCCATGAATAATATTTGAGCCTTCGTTGAACTCTTTTATGCATGATTGTTATAGCCTCGTATTTCTTCTTCGAAATTTTGGTTTGGTTTGGCCAATTAGATTGGTTTTTCTTGCCATGTGAGGAGGTGCTTTGTGACGGGTTCGATCTTGCGGTGCTCAATGTCAGTGACAGAAAGAGACATGACACGCATGAATCGTTGCTATTAAGGATAAAAAGATGGGGGTCTATTCCTACATGAATAGATCTTGTCTACATGATGTCATCATTCTTATTGCATTACTCTGTTTTTCCTTGAACTTAATACACTAGATGCATGCTGGATAGCGGTCGATGTGTGGAGTAATAGTAGAAGATGCAGGCGGGATTCGGTCTACTAATCTTGGACGTGATGCCTATATACAGGATCATTGCCTTGGATATCGTCATGATTATTCGCTTTTCTATCAATTGCCCAACAGTAATTTGTTTACCCATCGTATGTTATTTTCTCGAGAGAAGCCTCTAGTGAATACTAAGACCCCCAGGTCTATTTCCTATCATATTAAAACCAAAAATACCTTGCTGGACTTTCTCTTTATTTATTTCATTTTGTGTTTTAGTTAGATCTATTTATCAAATCTCATACAATTTAATCTATCTCAATACCGAAGAGGGATTAACAACCCCTCTTATGTGTTGGGTTGCAAGTATTTTTTTGTTTGTGTACAGGTGCTATTTACATAGTGTTGCTTGGTTCTCCTAGTGGATTGATAACCTTGGTTTAATAACTGAGGGAAATACTTATCTTTGTTGTGCTGCATCATCCTCTCCTCTTCGGGAAAAACCAACGCAGATACAAGCAATCAGGAAGAATTTCTGACGCCGTTGCCGGGGAGACATCATCAACATCTACCAAGTACCCAATCACAAATCTCATCTCCTTGCAATTACTTTATTTACCATTTGCCTCTTGTTTTCATCTCCCCCACTTCTAAAACATTTTTGCAAAAATACAAAAATATTTTTTCGTTTGCCATTTTCTTGTTTGATCTTTTGTTTGCTTGTGATCTTGTTTGCGTAGTCACGATGTCTCAAGAAAATACCAAATAGTGTGATTTTTCCAATACTAATAATAATGATTTTATTAGTAATCCTATTGCTCCTCCCGCCGCTAGTGCGGAGTCTTATGATATTAATGCCGCCTTGTTGAATCTTGTTATGATACAACAATTTTCCGGTAATTCTAATGAGGATGCCACGTCCCGTCTAAACACTTTCATAGAATTGTGTGATTTGCAAAAGAAAAATATGTGGACAATGATACTGTGAAACTAAAATTATTTCCTTTTTCTTTGAGGGATCATGCAAAAATTTAGTTTTCATCTTTGCCACGAAATAGTATTGATTCTTGGGATAAGTGCAGAGATGCTTTTATTACGAAGTATTTTCCTCCCACGAAATTATTTCCCTTACAAATAAAATCATGAATTTTAAGCAATTTGAGCATGAACATGTTCTGCAATCTTGGAAAAGAATGAAATTAATGCTCAGAAATTGTCCTACTCATGGTTTAAATCTATGGATCATTATACAAAAAAAATATGCGGGATTGAATTTTGTCTCTAGAAATCTTTTAGATTCCGCCGTGGGTGGTACTTTTATGGAAATTACTTTGGGTGAAGCCACTAAATTTCTTGATAATATTATGGAAAATTATTCAAAATGGCATACCGAAAGAGCACCTACTAGTCAAAAGGTCAATTACGTTGAAGAAATTAGTACTTTGAGTGAAAAAGTTGATGCACTTGTGAAATTGGTTGCTAGTAAACATGCTCCTATTGATCTTAATGACCTGCCTTCTTCTACTTCGATTGAGCAAAATAGTGATCCCGTATATGTGAATTTTGTCTCGTGAAACAATTTTAATAACAATGCTTGTAGAGGTAATTTTAATCATAGGCCTTTTCCTGGAAATTCCTCTAGTAATTATGCAATTCCTATGGTAATTCTTATCATAAAAATATTAGGATATCCTCTGATCTTGAGAGTAATATTAAAGAATTTATCAATGCGCAAAAAGTTTTCAACACTACTATAGAAGAAAAATTGAATAATATCCATGATATGTCTAGAAGCATTGATAGAATTTGTAGAAAATCTCAAGGTTAAAATTTTTCCACCCAAGGTTGATGTCAATGAATCAATTAAAGCTTTATATGTTTCCATGGATGAAAGTAAGAAATAAACCGCTATGCTTATATCTAAAAGAGAATTTTTAGAAAGAGCGTCTTTGCCCGATTGCTTTCGTAGTAATGATGAAGATGTTAAGATGATTGGTGTTTCTTTTATTGATTCCTTGTTTAGTAATATTAAACTTGATGATAATGGGACTGAAGAAGAGACAACTTTAGCTATAAGGCCTCCCCATAATTCGGAGGGTGCAAATCTTGTTGAAAAAATTGATAAAAGTGGGTTTGGAGAGGTAAAAACTTTAGCTAGTGATGTGCCTACTCTTTTGGATTACAAAGACTTTAATTACAATAGTTGCTGTTTGATTGAATGTATTTTCTTTATTACAATCCATGCTAAATTCACCCAATGCCTATGAACAAAACAAAGCTTTTACTAAACATATTGTAGAAACGATGATGAAAGCTTTAGAAGAAAAGCTAGAACTAGAGATTTCAATTCCTAGAAATTATATGATGAATGGGAACCCACCATTAAAGTCAAGATCAAAAATTATGAGTGCAATGCTTTGTGTGATTTGGGTGCTAGTGTTTCCACTATTCCGAAATCTCTATGTGATGTCCTAGGTTTTACCAAGTCGGAAGAATGTTCTCTTAATTTGCACTTGGCGGATTCTACTATTAAGAAGCCTTTGGGAAGAATTAATGATGTTCTTATTCTTGCAAATAGTAATTATGTGCCCACAGATTTTATTGTTCTTGATATTGATTGCAATTCATCTTGTCCCATAATACTTGGTAGACCGTTTTTACGAACTATAGGTTATTTTTGACTATATACTGCAAGGCAACAGCCTCACAGCTCTTTATTCAAAGCAACAAAGGAAACAAAGTCCTGTACAAGTCACATACAAAGGAAAAAAAGAAAGAGACAGAAATACTTACAACCCAAACTGGGTAATAAAACTAACTATGGGAGGTTAGAAATCCAAGTCAGAAGGCTATCCTTGTATTTACATTTTATCCTATGAGAGAGCAAGGTTATGTCATGAATGAAGTTGTGCCTCCAGGCTCTGAAAGAAGGCCTCTCATTCCTGAAAACTTTGCCATTCCTCAAAATCCAAATATTCCAAGCAGCTGTAAAGACCACCTCAGTGAAGAAGATATGCCCAAAATCCTTCCTAGCCTTTATAGCCATGTTATAGGTGGTCATCCCAGGCTGAGGATCCCAGTGAATCTGCAAGTAATCCCAGACTCTAACACTGAAATTACAGGAGAAAAACAAGTGAACAATATCCTCATGAATGAGATATGGGCATAGGACACAAGAATGATCCTCCACATGCCAATGCCTCCTTTGCAGCATGTCTCTGGTGTTTAAACGATCCCTCAGCAGAAGCCATCCAAACATTTTTATTTTCAAGGTGCATGAAGATTTCCAAATCCATTGGAAAATAGGATCTATCACAATATGTTGATGCTCATGAACATAAAAGGATTTAGGTCTGAAGCATCCCTTATTAAAAGGCCATATCCATGTGTCATGATCTGCAGTGCAAGCATAAGCATTTATCATTTGCTGTAGACATTCAAGCTCAGCAAAAGCCTGTGTAGACAGAGGTAGATGCATATTTGACAAGAGCTCTTGAGAAAGCACATCAAAAACTGAAAGCTGTCCATCAATAACAAACGAAAAGAGTCTGGGGAATTTTTCACTGAGGGAGGAACCCATAAGTTCAACCACCCAACTGTCAGTCCAAAATATAATAGACCTGCCATCCCCTAACTTTGGAGAAGCCAGCTGACAGTATTTGTGTGCCAATTTAAACACATCACGCCACTAAAAGGACCCACAAAGGCTGGTAGTATGAGGGACAGAGCTATCATAGTAGGAATTCCAGATGAGACCAACCCAGGGGATGTCATGATCATTATAAAACTTGTGCAAGAATTTCATCAGTAAGGCCTCATTCTGCACCCTTAAATTGAGCACACCAAGACCCCCCTTATTTTTTGGTAGACATACCAAATCCCAAGCTGCCAGGGATTGCCTTGGGGTATCAGAATTCCCTCTCCAAAGACATTGTCTCTGAATCCTTTCAATTTGCTTCAGAATACCAGGGGGAATGACAAGTGTGCAGAGGAAATATATGGGCATCGAGGTTAAAACAGACTGAAGCAACTGTAACCTACTTCCTTGGTTCAGAAAGCAAGAAGTGGCAGACAACCTCCTTTCAATCCTATGCACAAGAGGCAACAAATCCTGAATTGAGGGCCTGGTAGTCCCTATGGGTAGACCCAAATAAGTGAAAGGCATGACTCCCAATTTGCATCCTAGGATTGAAGCCAACCTATTAGCCTCATCATGTGACATGTTCATAGGCACCATAAGTGATTTTGCAAATTCACAGATAACCCAGTTGTAGCAGCAAAAACATCAAGCATGTCCTTAAGGGCAAGCAGCTGGTGGTCAATAGCAGGCAACACAATTAGTGTATCATCAGCATACTGCACTATGGGGAAATCCTGACTGTGAGATGGGATTGGAAGAGTCAGTATTCCTTTACTGCACATATCATTGACTACAGACTGAAGCAGATCAGCAGCTAGCACAAACAGTAAAGGTGACATTGGATCACCTTGTCTAACTCCCCTCTTACATTTAAAGTGATGACCAGGAACACCATTAAGTAGCACAGAGGATGAGCCAGATGACAGAATGGAATTCATCCAAGATATCCATTTATCATTAAAACCCTTATATCTTAGAATGCTAAGAATGGCATCATGTTCAATAGTGTCAAAGGCCTTAGTAAAATCCAACTTCAGCAGGACAATTGGTCTTTTTGAAGCTTTACATTGGTGAATATACTCAAAACACCAAGCTAGACAATCCTGTATAGATCTAGATTTGATAAACCCATATTGGTTTTATGAATACAGGAAAGAATCACTTTCTGTAACCTGTTTGCCAGAAGTTTAGTGAGAAATTTCAAACAGGTATTTGTCAAAAAGATTGGCCTGTAGTCATTCAAACCCTCGGGAGAGAGCTTTTTTGGAAACAGAGTTATGAGAGAGTTGTTGATACACTCCAGGTCAAGATGTCATTCAGAAAACTCCTTGACCAATTGATGAAAATCATCCTTAATGATGTGCCAACACTTTTTGAGATAGAGGCCAGTGAAACCATCCGGCCCAGGAGCTCTATCAGGAGGCATCTCTTTAATAACACAATCAATTTCCTGCTGAGAAAAAGGCTTAGTCAAATCATCAAGACCCTCAACCTTTTGGATAATATTTGGCAAATCAAAACCCATTTGGGTGTTATTAGAACATCCCATCCTCTGTTTGAACTCTTGCAAAAAAAGGCCAGCAATTGAAGCATGATCAGAGGTCACTTGCCCATTATCAGTGGTTATACTGGAAATAGAGTTACTCCTGATCTCTCAGTGGCCATGGCATGGAAAATTTTAGTATTTTCCTCTCCCACTTTAATGCTCCTGATAGTGCACCTCTGCTTCCAGTAAATGTACTGTAATCTAAGAACTTCCTCTAGATGTAGCTTAACAATCTTCCTGAAAATTTCCTCTGGCCCAGACAAAGGCCTATATTCCTCCAGGCCATCCAAACAAAGAATGACTTTATTACAATTAGAGATCAAAGCTTTAACCTTAGACAGGCTGAAGTGCCAATTTTTGAGAGCCTGTCTGAGAGCTTTAAATTTTGCAGAGATAACAGCAGCAGATGATTTCTTATGTACTGGCCTGTTCCAAGAATCACTGACACAATCAAGAAAACCAGGCAAATTGGTCCAGGAATTTTCAAATCTAAACACTTTGGCCTTAGGAATAGAGGTTTTGATTTGCACCACACAGGGCACATGATCAGAAGCAGTTCTGGCTAGAGGTAAGACCATAGTGTTAGGATAAGAGCAGGTCCATGAGGGAGTTGTGAAGAACCAATCAATCTGTTCAAGTAAAGGAACAGTTTGCATATTTGACCAAGTATATTTTCTGCCCTTAAGAGGAAGTTCAATTAAACCAAGATGCCCAATAACCTCATTAAAAATAAACATGTCATTAATGTCACCACCAGGCTTGTTCCTATTGTCCAACGTGCGCATGAAATTAAAATCACCCAACAACAGCCAATTAGCATCATCAGGGATAATTAGGTCATGCAACCAATTCACAAAATTATACCTAGCTGGGTTTTGACAGGGCCCATAAACTGTGACCAATGTCCAGGTTTTAGAATTATGAGTAGATGTGAACTCCACCACAATACCAAAACTAGCAGACTGAATTAGTTTACCCACAAACATAGCAGTATTCCAGACAACCAACAGCCCACCCGAAGCTCCAGAAGATGGCACATGAACAAATTGATCAAAACGTCGTGGACAACATTTGCGAATGAAACGCTGATCTATGACCTCACATTTGGTTTCTTGGAGACAAACAATGGAACAAGCACTTTCATCGATTTTCTAACAAACTGCACGCTGTCGGTCATCCGAATTCAGACCACGAACATTCCAGCATAGCACTTTCCAGTCTCTAAAGGTGTACTGATTCATTACAGACCAAAATAAAGCAACAACAAAAGACTGCCACATAATGGCAGTGCCAGTTCAACCAAGCAACATCATAAAATTTCAGGTAAAGCCTAAAATATAAAGCAAGATAAATGGTTTTCACAAGGGTTAACCATAAACCCCACCATAGAAAAGATTTAGCTATCATCAGAACTAGTAGAAGCAGATGAGGGCTTGCAAGAGGAAGCCTCAAGCTTCTCCTTAGTGAGCTTCTCAGGTCGAATGCCGAGGCGAAGTCCAACACGCAGCAGCACATTGATTGGAGTGGGAGGCGGGACAGCATCTTGATTTGCAGCTTGAGGAGGAGCCTGCGGCAGCTGTTCATTAGCTGAAACCTTGCGCTTCTTCTGAGATTTTGCTGTTGGTTTCTTCATAGGAGCAGACTTGGCTGGAGAGGAGTGCATGAAACCATCACGTAAAGTAGAGAGCCTGGCACTGCGTCTGACTTCAGACTCAATGATCACAGGCTTCGGTTTGCGAGCGCGAACTGGGCGCCCAACCGGAACAGCAGAGAAGTTTAAGGCAGACATCTCAACAACAGACAGAGCTAAATCATCCATGGAGCAGTTCTCATCAACAGCGTCAAAACAAAGAGCACGAGCAGCAAGAGGCTTGCTAGGAACAGTCAGGGTCCGACGGACAGGGGAAGGGTGAAAAACCAGCTTGTTACCCATAGCAGAGTAAGAAAAGGAAACTTCCCAAGAGCGTTTTGACAGGGTTACTGACTTGAAAGGGCTAGAGAACTGTAACCCACGAGGAATTTGCATCAGATCAAAGATGGGCAACATGCGCTGAAAAGATCTGGTCCATTGCATCATCGGGGGAAGCTCAGGCCTAAAAGCAGTCAAGACTTGACCAATAACAACTGGAGGTTGGATGAGAGGCGGCACATAAGCTGCAATAGCCCCTTGCTGATCATTTACCGATCCCTCAGCAGAATCAACAGGACCAAAGTTCTGCATAACCACTGACTCTTGAGAAATAGGCTGAACTTCATCCTCAAGGACTTCCTGAATAATGACATTGTGTTGCTGATTATCTTGCGGCTGGTCATCATTGTGAGCATGAGGGGCCTCATTCCATCCCAGCTCCGGAAACTCAGGCATGACAAAGTTGACATCATCAAAAGGCTTATTTCCAGGCAGCGGATGAAGGTTTCCATTGAACGGCATCGGATCTTCATCCACAAGAAAAATATCAGCAAATTCGGCCGAAAGAACATAGATCGGAGCGGTCCAGGATATCCGTGTAGCTCCAAAATCAGCATACTCACGATAAACAACATCTCTAGGCACTTGCTGAGTGCATGGAAAAGAAACATAAACTAAGGTCCTGACCATCCGCGGATCATCTTGATGCCAGATATGATAGCGACCAAAAGTGCTAACTGCCCCAGAGATATGCTGTGTAGTACGGTAGTCCAAAGGAACACCCAACATCATAATCCAACCCCTACGAAAACCCTGAGTGGCTCTGCGATTGATACCTTGATCATGAGGAATAAACCAAACAAAGTGACCATTGCCAAGATCATAAGGAGGATGGTTCATAATAGCATGCCTAGATGCAGGCGAACGAAACTCAAACAAGCCCACACCCTCAATCCATTGCTGATCACTAAGAACATCACGGTGAAGCTGAGTCATCACAAAGTCACTAACCAGTTGCCGGAAGTGATGAATCTGCCCAGGCAGCGGCGGAGGCTCGACAATGCCAATGGCGAACTGCTCGTGCCGGCGCTCAGGAGCAATGGCCGGTAGAAGGTCCGAGGCAGCCTGGTTGGTCCTCCATCGATGATCTCAAACCCTGGCGGAAGGAACTCGAGTGGATCCAAGGGAAAGTTTGCCATATCTTGCTCTGGTGGAGGTGGAGAAGGTTGCTGGTGCACGGGAAGAGGTGAAGATGCGATGGGACTCGTCTGCACCGATGCGTGGGTCGTCTCTATACACGAGGAGTCCCTAGAGTCGGGAATAGGAGGTTGACTCGTGGCGGGTATGGGAATCAACAGTGTAGATTTTTCTGGATTTTGTTTCAGTTGTTTAGCTCTCCAAACACAACCATTATCCCTTGCCCAATTAATGCAATCCCGACGAAGATGACCATTGCGAGAGCAAGCCGGACAAACAGGACAGGAGACCGACAAGTGGCCCCGTTGGTGACATTTAGAGCAGGTAAGAACACGGTCCACCATGTCATTGACCATATCATCAAACATATCAGCAACTTCCTGGGTAGAGGGTATATCCACAGGCTGGGTGGTGGGATGCGGCCCGACATGCAAAACTGGTCCAACATGGGAAACCTGAGGAGCAGGGACCGGCGTAACCAGACTCGCCGACGTAGGAGGATCGCAAGGCACGTGAGGATCACGAAGATTGGAATCCTCAGCCGGAGAAGAGGGCCGCCGAATCCGCGGCGATCCAACAGTGCCAAAAACAATAGGTGGAGAAGCCACCGTCCACTGGAGATTCGTCGGCGGCGAGGGTCAAATGACCAAACGCTCATTTGCAGGGAGCACATATCCAGCATCAGAAACTGTATCAATACAAACCTGCGTGGCAGGGTATCTATATCCCTTGCACGCATGATAATTGTGAAAGGTTGCAAAGGAGAGTTTCTTTGGCACAGAACCAGAAGATCTAAAAGATGACTTAGATGGTGGCTTATGCATAGCAATCATCCCAAGTGCTGCCCTTCGCTTAGATGGACTAACTAAGATCCATTCCGCATCACATTCTAACTTCCAAATATTAAACTCACGTTCCCAAATTGGACCTCCACGCCCACAGAGATTAAAATAACATTTGAATTGTGGGTAAGCAAAAGATCTAAGATCAACAACATAAAAACCAACTTGCTTGGAGGAAATGTTGAAAGAATAAACCTTGTCACGTATGCATGAAACACCCAACTCGATCGCAGATCCACCAATAGCGGCCTCCAGAGCCGCCGCCACAGAATGATCATTCAGCCTGAATTCATGACGGCTAAAGGACACCACCAATGTGAAATGACGAGTGGCATCCGTAGGATGAACCAAAAATCCAGTAGATCTGAAGATGTTATCCGCAAAATCCAAACCCTTGGAGAAGTCCAAGCCAAGGGTTGATCCCGAAGAGAAAACCATGACCCCTAGGAGAGGGAGAGACGCCGGAGAGATTGGTCGGAGAGGATTAGGGTTTTAGTGGTGGTGGAAGGAGATCGTCGTAGGTGGGTGTGGAGGTGGGAGGTGGGAGGTGGGAGACGTGATTGATAAGAAATTCCAGGTGCCATGATTGATATGAAATTCCAGGTGCCGTGATTGATATGAAATAAGGGAATATTAAATTTTAGTTTCCATTAAGAAAGGGTATGGAACACTTCCCTAGAACAAGAATTAAGCCACCATATGAATCAATCATGAGGGTAATCTATGGAGCAAAAACTAAAGAAGACAATACTTGAATCTATGCATTATGCCTAGCTAGGGGCATAAAACGATATCGCTTGTTGGGAGGCAATCCAATTAATAAAATATTTTTTTCTCTTTTTATTTCTGTTCTTGTGTGTTTATACAATTATGCTACTGTTATTATTGTGTTTTCTGTTTTAATTAGTGTTTGTGCCAAGTAAAGCCTTTAGGATTATGTTGGATGATAGTTGATTTGGTCCTCTTGAAAAACAAACTTTTTTGCCTAGTTCTGGAATTTTAAAAATTCACAGCAACATGCTTTTGCTCTGAATTTTTTACACATGATTGATATAAAAATTGCCAATGGCGTCCTAATATTTCAGAATTTTTGGAGTTACAGAAGTATAGTCAATGTTCAGATTGCTACAGATTGTTTTGTTTTTGACATATTATGTTTTTGTTGCATTGTGTGCTTATTTTGATGAATCTATGGATTCTATCAGGGGGTATAAGCCATGGTTAAGGTCGAATACAGTAGGTATAATGCAATAATAAAATATGAATGGGTTTACAAGAGTACTTAGAGTGGTGATTTGTTTTATTATACTAACGGATCTCACGAAGGTTTTTTGTTAAGTTTTGTCTGATTGAAGTTTTCAAGTTTTGGGTGAGATCACGATGGATGAAGGAATAAGGAGTGAAAAGAGTAAGTTTGGGGATGCCCATGGCACCCCAAGGTAATAGTCAAGGAGTACCAAGCAACTAAGCTTGGGGATGCCCCAGAAGGCATCCCCTCTTTCTTCTAACGACTATCTGTAATTTTACTTGGAGCTATATTTTTATTCGTCACATATCATGACGTTTGCTTGGAGCGTCTTGTATTATATGAGTCTTTGCTAGTTTTGCTTTTTAGTTTTCCACAATCATCCCTGCTGGACACACCTATTTGAGAGAGCCATAATGATGCTATGGTTTGTTAGAATTGCTCTATGTGCTTCACTTCAAAAAAATTTAGCCATGGAATTGCTCTAGTGCTTCACTTATATCTTTCTAAGCATGGTGGTGGTTTAATTTTTGAAGAAATGTGCTCTCATGCTTCACTTAGATTATTTTGAGAGTAAGTAAAATTTTAAAGAAATATCCTCTCATGCTTCACTTATATTATTTTGAGAGATGAAAATTATTTTGAAGAAATATTTATGCTCATGTGCTTCACTTAAATTTGTTTGAGAGCTTTATTAGTAGCAATGGTAACATATGAAATTAGTCCCAAAGTGATAGATATTCAAGGGGGAAATAATAAAAACTTTCATGAAGATCATTGACATTATAAACTTGATTCCACGTAATAGTTTTGCGATATGGAGATAGTAATATTTGAGTCATGTTGGTGAGTAATTATGTTTTAGTAGGAATATTGGTGATAAGGTTTGTGATTCCCTATGCAAGCACGAAAGTCAATAGTTATGCAATGAAGTTATATCCTACTTGTGGTGCATTATTCGGTGTTAATTATGTGTAATGCTCGTTTATGATTGTTTTTGTTTTTTGGTTGGCTATTTCTCAATCTATTTGCTAGCCTTTCCTTGTACTAAGTGTGAATACTGCTTGTGCATCCAAACTCCTTAAACCAAGTTGTGCCAATGAGTCCACCATACCTACCTATATGTGGTATTTCCATGCCGTTCCAAGTAAATTTGTATGTGCCAACTCTAATTTTCAAAATGAATTTCCTTTTTGTGTGCCCGTACGGTCGTACCACTCATGAAGTGGCGCGGGGTGGCCAATATTTTCCATGCTAGATATGTTATTCTCAAGATGAGTGTTTATTCACTTGTCATTGCACGAGAGTGTGGCAGGTAATAGGGATGCCCGGTCCCGAAATGAAAAAAATTATTTATGTTATCAATAATAAATTCCTTGGAAAGTGTTGGTATGGAAGGCACCCTGATACATCTCCAACGTATCTATAATTTATGAAGTATTCATGCTATTATATTTTCATTCTTGGATGTTTTACAATCATTTTATAGCAACTTTATATCATTTTTTGGGACTAACCTATTGACCCAGTGCCCAGTGCCAGTTGCTGTTTTTTGCTTGTTTTTTACATCGCAGGAAATCAATATCAAACGGAGTCCAAACACCGCGAATTTTTTTGTGGATTTTTTATGGACCAGAAGACCACCAGTGGGCCAGAGCAGCACCTGGGGGTGCCCCGAGGGGGGCACAACCCACCAGGGCGCGCCCAGGTGGGTTGTGCCCACCTCGGTGGCCTCCCGCACCCCTTCTTTGCCCTATAAATTCCCAAATATTCCAAAAACCCTAGGGTAGCCCTTGATCAGAAGTTCCACCGCCGCAAGGCCTTTGTATCCACGAGATCCAAACTAGACCCCGTTCCGGCACCCTGTCGGAGGGGGAGATCATCACCGGTGGCCATCTTCATCATCCCGGCGGCCACCAAGATGAGGAGGGAGTAGTCCACCTTCGGGGCTGAGGGTTTGTACCAGTAGCTATGTGTTTAATCTCTCTCTCTCGTGTTCTTGAGATGGCACGATCTTGATGTATCACAGGCTTTGTTAATGTCGTTGGATCATATGGTGTTTTCCCCTCTCTATCTTGTTGTGATGAATTGAGTTTTTCCCATTGAGATTTCGTTGTTATCGAATTGAATACTTTTATGTATTTGAGAGCACTTGATATATGTCTTGCATATGAATACTCGTGGTGACAATGGGGTATCATATTGATTCACTTGATATGTGTTTTGGCATTCAACTTGCGGATTCGCGCGGTGACAGTGGGGTAATCTATGCATAGGGGTTGATGCACGTTCTCGTCTTTTGTTTCTCCGCTAGAAATCTTGGGGCACTCTTTGAGGTTCTTTGTGTTGGATTGAGTATTATGATCTGAAATTATTTGGTGTTATTTTAGTACGAACTCTTGGATAGATCGATCGGAAAGAATAGCTTCGAGGTGGTTTCGTACCCTACAAATGATTTATTCTTATGTTCTTCGCTAGATGGGAACTTTGGAGTGATTCTTCGTTGCATGTTGAGGGATGGTTATATGATCCAATTATATTAGCATTGTTGAGAGATTACACTAGTGAAAGTACGGACCCTAGGCCTTGTTTTCAAGCATTGCAATACCATTTTTGTGCCTGTTTACTATTTGCTACCTTGCTGTTTTTATTTATTCAGATTATAAAAATATATTTCTACCATCCATATTACACTTTTATCACCATCTCTTCGCCGAACTAGTGCACCTATATAATTTGCCATTGTAATGGGTGTGTTGGGGACACAAGAGATTTCTTGTATTTGGTTGCAGGGTTGCTCGAGAGAGACCATCTTCATCCTACACCTCCCACGGATTGATAAACCTTAGGTCATCTACTTGAGGGAAAATTTCTCCTGTCCTACAAAACTCTGCGCTTGGAGGCCCAACACGAGTCTACAAGAATAAAGTTGCATAGTAGACATCACAGCCGTGGATACGACTAGCCATGGATTGTGAAAGAATGGTGGAAAAAGGAATAAACTTTATTTTATGTTTGGGAAACGCCTATGATTTATCTAGCATGGAAAGTATTAGGAATTCTCGGTCGTTCTCGTTGAAAGGAAAAGCATGCCCCTCAAAAAAATTATCTCTCAATTTATGCTTTGAGCTCTGGCACCTCTACAAATCTTTGCTTCCCTCTGCGAAGGGCCTATCTATTTACTTTATGCAAATTTTATTTTTATTGAGTCTCCATCTTCTCTTATAAAGCACCAACTAGGGAACACTATTATCATACTTGTGCATTGGGCGTAGTTAATATTTGCGTGTGTTTCATGAATGGATCAATGATTGAGCACAATGGGCTAGGGATAGCTTTCTTTAGTGTTGATATTTTGAAAGACATGGTTGCTTGTTGATATGCTTGAGTATTGATGTCCTCATGTCAATTATAGACTATTACTTTTAACCATCTAAGAGTCCAAATGTCCATGCTACAAAAGAAAAGAATATGTGATGAACATGTTAGGCAGCATTCCACATGAAAAATTCAGTTTTTATCATTTACCTACTCGAGGACGAGCATGAAGTAAGCTTGGGGATGCTGATACATCTCCAATGTATCTATATTTTTTGATTGTTCCATGTTGTTATATTATCAATCTTGGATGTTTTATATTCACTTACTAGCAACTTTATATCATTTATTGGGACTAACCAATTGATATAGTACCCAGTGCTAGTTGCTGTTTTCTACTTGTTTTTATACTTTGCAACGAAACTTTTTGGAGATTCTTTTCTGGATAGAAGACACCTAGGGAGCCGAAGGAGCACACGGGAGGAGGCCCATGGGGCCCACTAGGCACCAGGGCGCGCTAGATGTGTGAGTAGTTTACCACAGATGCGTGAGTAGATTACCACAGACCTACGGGTCTATAGCTAGTAGCTACATGGCTTCTTCTCTCTCGTTGATCTTCAATACAGTCTTCTCCTTGCTGTTCTTGGAGATCTATTCGATGTAATCTTCTTTTGCGGTGCCTTTGTTGAGATCCGATGAATTGTGGATTTATGATCAGATTATCTATGAATATTATTTGAGTCGTCTCTGAACTCTCTTATGCATGATTAAGATAGCTTTGTATTTCTCTCCGATCTATTGATTTGGTTTGGCCAAATAGATTGATTTTTCCTTCAATGGGAGAGGTGCTTTGTAATGGGTTCAATCTTGTGGTGCTCAATCCCAGTGACAGCAGGGGACTTGACACGTATTTGTATTGTTGCCATTAAGGATAAAAAGGTGGGGTTTATTTCATATTGATTGGATCTATCCCTCTACATCATGTCATCTTGCTTAAGGTGTTACTCCGTTCTTGTTAACTTAATACAGTATATGCATGCTGGATAGCGGTCGATGTGTGGAGTAATAGTAGTAGATGCAGGCAGGAGTCAGTCTACTTGTCACAGACGTGATGCCTATATTCATGATCATTGCCTTAGATATCCTCATGCGCTTTTCTATCAATTGCTCAATAGTAATTTTTTTACCCACCGTATGCGTTCTTTCAAGAGAGAAGCCTCTAGTGAAAACTATGGCCCCCGGGTCTATTCTCATCATATTATTTTCATATCTATAAAGCCAAAAATACAAAAATACCTTGCTGCAATTTATTTACCTTTACTTTATTTTGCACTTTTATTTATCTTTTATCCTATCTCTATCAGATCTCATCCTTGCAATTGACCGTGAAGGGATTGACAACCCCTTTATCGCGTTGGGTGCAAGTATTTGTTTGTTTGTGCAGGTGCAACCATTGGTGACTTGTGTGTTCCTCGTACTGGATTGATACCTTGGTTCTCAAACTGAGGGAAATACTTATCTCTACTTTGATGCATCACCCTTTCCTCTTTAAGGAAAAACCAACGCAAGCTCAAGAAGTAGCTGGGGGCACCTTCTATCTAAAGTTGACTCTTCTTCAGTCCCCTTATCATCAATTTTAACATTACTAAACATGGAATCAATAGAAGAAACACCAATCATTTTAATTTCTTCATTATTATTACGAAAGAAACCAGGAGGAATCGCTTTTTCTAAAAATTCTCTATTAGCTCTAAGCATAGTGGTTCTTTTCTTACTTTCATCCATAGAGACATATGAAACTTTAATTGATTCATTGATATCAACCTTGGGTGGCAAAAATTTTGTCTTAAGATTTTCCACATCATGAATAATTCGATCGATGCTCCTAGACATATCATCAAGTTTACTCAACTTTTACTCTATCGTAGCGTTGAAAACTTTTTGAGCATTGATAAATTCTTTAATATTACATTCAATATCATAGGGCATCCTATTATTACTATAAGAATTACCATGGGAGTTGCCATAATTATTAGAGGAATTTTCAGGAAACGGTCTAGGATTAAAATTACCTCTATAAACATTACTATTAAAATTGTTTCGCGAGACAAAGTTCACATCTATGGGATCATTATTTTGCTCAATCAAAGTGGGAAAAGGCACATCATTAGGTTCAATAGGAGCATTTTACTAGCAACCAATTTCATAAGAGCATCAACTTTATCACTCAAAGTACTAATTTCTTCGACAGAATTCACTTTTTTACTAGTAGGAGCTCTTTCAATATGCCATTGTGAATAATTTGCCATAATATTATCAAGCAATTTAGTAGCTTCTCCCAAAGTAATCTCCATAAAATATTTCTAGAAACAAGATTCAATCCCGCATAAATTTTCTGTATGATCATCCACAAATTTAGACCATGAGTAAGGCAATTTCTTATCATTAGTTTCATCCTTTCCCAAAATTGTGCAACATGTTCATGCTCAAGTTGCTTGAAATTAATAATTTGATTTCTAAGGGAAATAATTTTCGCGGGAGGAAAATACTTAGTAATAAAAGCATCTTTGCACTTGTCCCAAGAATCAATACTATTTCATGGCAAAGATGAAAACCAATTTTTTGCAAAACCCCGCAAAGAAAAGGGGAATAATTTTAATTTCATAATAATATTGTCCACATCTTTTTTCTTGTTCATATCACACAATTCCATGAAAGTGTTTAGATGGGACACAACATCCTCATTAGGATTACCGGAATCGTTCATTCGTAACAAGATTCAATAAAGCGGCATTAATATCATAAGACTCCACACTAGCGACGGGAGGAGCAATAGGAGTACTAATAAAATCATTATTATTAGTATTAGAAAAGTCACACAATTTTTAGTTTCTTGAGCCATCGTGACTACGCAAACAAGATCACAAGCAAACAAAAGATCAAACAAGAAAAAGGCAATCGGAAAATATTTTTTAGTTTTTGTAAAAACTGTTTAGCAGAGGGGGAGATGAAAACAAGAGGAAATGGAAAATAATGTAAATGCTAGGAGATGAAAGTTTATGCGCAGGTACTTGATAGATGTTGATGATGTCTCCCCCGCAACGGCGCCAGAAATTCTTCCTGCTACTTGTGAGCTGTGTTGGGATTTCCTCGAAGAGGAGAGGATGATGCAATACGGTAGAGATAAGTATTTCCCTCAGCTATGAAACCAAGGTTATCAACCCAGTAGGAGAACCAAGCAACACTATGTAAACAGCACCTGCACACAAACGACAAATACTTGCAAACCAATGCGTAGAGGGGTTGTCAATCCCTCAACGGTTATGAGCAAGATTAAATTGTATAGGTTTGAAAGAAAATTGTAGCAAGGTATTTTTGGTTTTAATATAAGATAGAAAATAGACCCGGGGCCCACAATTTTCACTAGAGGCTTCTCTCGAGAAAATATCATACAATGGGTAGACAAATTACTGTTGGGAAATTGACAGAAAAGCAAATAACTATGACGATATCTAAGGCAATGATCATGTATATTGGCATCACGTCCAAGATTAGTAGACCAAAACGATTCTGCATCTACTACTATTACTCCACACATCGACCGCTATCCAGCATGCATCTAGTGTATTAAGTTCATGAAAGAACGGAGTAATGCCTTAAGCAAGATGACATGATGTACACAAGATAAACTCACGTATGAAATAAATCCCATCTTGTTACCCTTAATAGCAATGATACATGCGTGCCGTGTCTCTTTCTCTCAATAAGATTGAGCACCGCAAGGTCAAACCCATCACAAAGCACCCCTTCCCATCGAAAGATAAATCAATCTAGTTGGCCAAACCAAACCAATAAATCGGAGAAGGAATACCAGGCTATAACAATCATGCATAAAAGAGTTCAAAGAAAACTCAAATAATATTCATGGATAGATCTGATCATAAACTCACAATTCATCAGATCCCAACAAACACACCACAAAAAGTCATTACATCAAATAGATCTCCAAGAACATCAAGGAGAACATTGTATTGAAGATCAAAAAGGGAGAAGAAGCCATCTAACTACTAACTACGGACCCGTAGGTCTGTGGTAAACTACTCACGCATCATCGGAGGGGCAGCAAGGATGATGAAGAACCCCTCCACGATCGTTTCCCCCTCCGGTAGTGTGTCGGAGGCCTCTAGATGGGATCTCGTGGTTCTGGAACTTGCGGCGGCAGAAAAAGTATTTCTTGGGCTCCCCCGAGGGTTTTCTGATTTTAGGGTATTTATAGAGGCGGAGTTAGGTCAAACAGAGGTCTGTGGGCCCCACTACTCACCAGGGCGTGCCAGGGGCCTGTGACACCCCCTGGTGCCTAGTGGGCCACTCTTCCATCTTCTCGTGTACTCCAGAAGCATTGAGGGCCTCTTATTCCCAGAAACAATCTCCAAAAAGTTTCGTGGCATTTGGACTTTTTTTGGTATTCATTGGCACGGTGGCTCTTCCCCTACTTGTTTCCCACCACTTGTTGGTTATTCATTGGCACGGTGGCTCTTCCATTCTCCCTTACAACTTGTCCCTCCTCGTCATCCAACCCAACTGATTGGTGGGAGCTTGAGCCATCATTCTTCCCTTTGCTGGCCTTGAGATCATCCACAAGTTGTGTTGACTTTGGTTTTCCATCCAATATCACCAAACAATGGCCCAAACCGAATAGCGTCTTCTCCGTTTGTTGGTACATAGTGGCTATCACAACCGTCTAGCAAACAATAAGTATAATCATCAGAATGCAACGAACAAACGAGCAAGTCAAATGGTGACAAAATGAAGCAATTTACTTACGTGAGTTGACATTCCCATCCTACTTTGTGGGCGGCCAATCACTTGTGCAAAGTAGTCGACATACTTGTTCAGTACCCTTGAATGATGGACCATTGATGTTGGACAGAGGCCATATTGCGGGTGTTAATGATAGGATGCAGCTCCGCATATTCCCGTATTCATGATAATGCTTCCAAATCTTCTCCCAATACGTTTTCCCGTTTTGCCCTATGCCACATCTGGGGTCCATGCTTGTGGCCAACAAAGCTTTAACCAACAATATATCATCAGAATGTTGTGAATGCCGGACCTTTTGCCTTGGGTATCTTTGCCATTCTATTCTTGTTGGGTTTTATGTTCCGCCAACTTCAAACATAGGACAATTTGGATCCCCCAACTCACAGTCCAATTGGATAGGTTTGATTCTCATTGATCATATCCGGCATGATATTGTCCTCAAATTATCATGATCGCAAATAAACTAACGATATGCGCAACTAATTGCTAATTAATTCAATGGCATATGGAAGGTATTGATCGGGAAGGAGCAAAATATGTATCGTGCATGCTGCATCATTCCTTCGAACAACACGGGGGCAGACTGGGTGCTGCAGCTGCCCGTGCTTTTTTGCGCCTGTTGGAGCTGGGACTGGTCACATCGTTGTCCTCCGCCACCTACGTTGTTGGAAAACAGTCCAGAATCTCCCATCTAGCCATCGGTTGCGTGCAGGGCGGACGTCGCCTTCCTTGTCTGTGCTTGCTCTCGCGGGAGTTGTTGGGATTCCCCCAAGTTTAAGGGTGAAGCATAACGGTAGCAAGTATTTTCCTCAATTAGAGAACCAAGGTTATCAATCCAGTAGGAGTCTTCCAGCTAGCAATATCAACATCACCTGTGCACAGAATGCACACACACTCGCCCCAAACTCGACAAGAGGGTTCTCAAACCCCTTGTCTTTCTAATTACAAGATTAAACATAAGTGATAGGGATAGATAGTAGAAAAGTAACACAACAAATAAAAGTAGCAATTGTGTAGAAGAATTCAGTAATGGAGAATAGACCCAGGGGTATAGATTCACTAGTGGTATCTCTCTCAAAAAAATGGCATGCTACACAAATTCTAGTTGAGCAATTGACCGAACTGCAATATTGATAATTATGATCATTCATGGTATAATCTCATATAGGAATTACATCTGTGATAAGTAGGACGTTAATCCAACTGCATCTACTACTAATGCTCCACCCTAAAACCGCTATCTAGCATGCATCTCAAGGTATTAAGTTTGCAAGAAAAAGTATTGCAATAAGCAAGATGACATAACGTAGATAGGAAAAAGTCAAATAATATGACAAAACCTCGTTGTTTTATGCTTAATGACAACAATGCAATATGTGCCTTAGCCGTAGTTGTCACTGGGTTAGATAACCGCAACATTGAACCCACTACAAAGCACCACTCCCTCTGAAGAAAAACCCATCAAACTTGGCCAAAGAAGATAGATAGATTGGAGAGCATGCAAAGCTATTTAATTATACAACAAGAAAACCTCAAAAGATTCAATTAAATTATGTGAACAATCTAATCATAAAATGACAATTCATCATGTTCCAACAAACACACCATCGATTACATCAAATTGACCCCGATCATATGAGAAGGCTCACGGAACATGGTATTGAAGATCGAGAGAGAGAGAGAGAGAGAGAGAGAGAGAGAGAGAGAACTATCTAGCTACTACTATGGATCCTAAGGTTCTAATGGAACTACTCACCCATCATCATGGAGGCAGTAAGGTTGATAAAGAAGGCTCCGACAATGGATCCCCCTCCGATAGAGCTCCAGAACATGCCTCCAGATTAGATCTTCGTGAAACAAGAACTTGGGTCGGCGATAAAATTCTTCTAAAAATACGGTGGAGGATTTAGTATTTATAGGGATTGCTGGCGGTGGAATCGATGTAAGGCGGTGTAGGTGGGTCCCACATGGCCTAGGAGCATGCCTTAACCCCCCCCCCCCCAGCTCGTCGCATGGCCGTGTGGGGCCCCTGCATATCCTCTCAATCTCTCCCGAAGCTTCCATGGTGCTCAAAAAATCGTATTAAATCGGCCAGTGATTTTGCCCTTCATAGATACTGATTTTCTATGAAACCAAAAACAAGCAGAAAACAGGAGCTAGCACTGAGCACTAAATTAACAGGTTAGTCTAGGAAAACAATATAAATTGCTATAAAAAGTATATAAATGTGATAACATAATATCATGAAACAATAAAAAAATGTGTTTGAGACGTATCAGTCTGCGGCAGGATGGATGGCATTTGGGGGGGGGGGGGGGGTATGCCGGAGGGGACACATCCTCCTCGAGGTCCACATCATCTTGGTTGGAACTCCCTATGATGTCGTTTCCCTCTCACGCTGCCTCCTTTCTTCGGTCCCTTCGGCCGACGTTCCCTGGCTTACAGCTCGGCTCCACAGACAGGAGCCTCACAGACGACGCCGAGGCAACATCGCGGCGGGGAGAGGGGGTACCCGGCGACGACATCTAGAGCGGTGGATGGGGGCCGGCGGCGTGGGTGGGGGAGGAACGGTGGATGAAGGCGACAACTTGGACACTGGAAATGATGGATGGACGCTGGAGGATGGTGATGGACTTGGTCATTTTGGTGCAATTTGCGCTAGGTCCGACCTGTCTAGTCCGAGGTGGCCATATTTTTTTACGGGATATTTACGAGTAATTACGTTGAGTATGGATGGATGAGGGATTATACGTGTTGTAGCACACATGGAATACTTCTCCTATTCATGCGAAGTCATGTCATTTCTATATCCTCTAGAAGTAGCTAGCTAACCTAAGGGGAAAAGGTAGCTAGCTATGAGTACCAATTTCTTCATATGGAAGAAAAACAAAGCACCAGCCATATATGGACCAAATTAATACCAAGTGCACCTTTTCATGTAGAGTTCTAGCTAGGTTGCTACGTACCTCATGCATATGTGGAACCTTAAATTATTTTTTGGCTGAATCGATCCTATCAACAGATTACATAATGAGGATCAACATGGTTGGTGTACCAAAAGCAAGCAGGTTCGGCAGCCAGACAACAAGATTCTAGATGGACAGGACAACAATTTCGAGCAGGAGGATCTTTCTTTACTAATCTTTGGTCTCAAGCTCCAACCAATCCAAATGTTTTGGGAGTGAGAATATCCTCCCTATCTGCTTCTGTCTTTAATTATGTTTAGCTTATTTTTACACCCAGTGACGGGCCGGGGTGTGCCATCTATGCATGTCATCAACTCCAGCTAATACTTCGATTATTTAAGAAGAAAACCCCAAACTATACGAGACTTCCTAATCAGTCACACGACTAAATATGAGAGTACTATGCATGTCATGAGCTTCCATTCACACTTTGATTGATTAAGAAAACTCCCAATGGAGTACTAATAAGCTATACGGAGTAATCTGATCAATCAACTAAGCTTCCTAAACAATAATACTAATAATTGATGAACTTAGAAGGCTAGAAGACAAATCAAACGGAGGAATAGACTAGGCAACGAAACAAATGAAGGAGCTGGCAGCCACCAAACTCGGCTAGCATAAGTCCAACCACGGCCACATCACGGTGACCTTAGCTACAGTGCTCATTCCTACGCGGCCAATCAGGCAAGAGACAGTCGTATTAATATGGTCGACAGCGAATGACTTGACCACATCTTTACACGTTTGTCGGTCCTAGTCATTCAACGACACTTGAACTAATCAAAACTCCTCAAAACATAGTATTTTTCTCTCTAGCGTGTGCTGATTTCTTTTGAGACAGTAGCCACTCATCCATATAGTATGGCTTGTGCTATTTTCAATGCCACGATATACTACTTTAATTTTGGTCTCACATTTGGAGATATATCATGATCCTTCCTTTCTCCTTCCGTGACCATGTCAAGGCAAGATCCCATCCAAGCCCGACAAAAGGCTTCACTCTTTGACAATTGAAGGATAGTGAGATTTGATTGGACCATGCATCATCAAACAAGTAGAAATTAGTTGACTGAAGGAACTAATGAACGCCTTGCATTTTCCTTGCTTAATTTTCTTGTTGTTGCGGGGATCCTTGTTTTTTTGTTTGAACACCCTTGTTTAATTTCTTGAAGGTAGAACTTGTCAGATTTGACTGGTCCGTTGTGCTTCGATCAAATCAATCAAATTTATAATGTACAACGGGAGATTGCATCTTAATGGAATACCATTACCTTGTCTAGTGGTTGAACAAGCGTTTGACAACATTAGGGCATTAGGCTGCCAAAATTTGGAAAGGATCAAGTACAAGCAATGTGTCCCTCACACGAAAGGGCTTTAATTGATTTTACTTGTGCTCATTTATATATGTTTTTTCTACGAGGTCATACATACATGTATGGATTATTATTATTTTCTTAACTTTGGCGACATTATCAAATAATAATCATGCCCAATACAAGGATAGGAATCAAGAATGACGATGGTTCTTTCCATACCGCTCCTATGCTCTCTCTAAAGCTAAACCAAGCAATCACGTAAGCAATAACATTAGCCTGTCGAACAAAGTGACATGTCGTCGCCCTGCCAAAGCTACTCATCAAAGTTCGGACAATTAATGTGGTGTTTAATACGAGGACATAAAGAAAATGATCAGTGTCAGGTTCATGCGATGGCAAAGGCGTATGGTTGGAAGACATGTAGTGTCTTAGCAAATGCCGACAAGCAGGATTGACCAATTAGTATCAACCCAATTGATGTTGAAAAGTGGTTGCATAGGCTCGAAATATGTTTCGCGCTGTTAAAAAGATGTAAGATGGAGTTTAAAGTGTTACCGAGAAGATCATGAATCCTCACATTTGGCTGTGTTTGCTTGAAGTTTTGGAATCTCTAAATACACTATGCTCGCTAAGATCTCACCATCAATTGAGGTCTCCACTTTAGAACGGGGTCATCTTATTTTAACCGGGTTAATAATTTTTCAAGGAGATCTCTCATTCAATTCTTTTAATTCACTATGCTCCTTAATTTTGCAGCGTTTTCATTCTATTGAAGAATTCGATTTTGGATTTGGTTTACGATTTTGACTGAGCCAAGGATTTCTCAAGGAGCTCCCTCATTTAATTTTTTTTACTCACTATGCTACTTAATTTTGGAGCTTTTCCATTCCGTTGAGGTATTCGATTTTGGATTTAGTTCACAATTTTTGACCAAGTTCATGATTTTTTAAATCAATCGGCAGCAAATGGCAGATAAAAACATATCAATTCAGCGCACCCTCTCACCACTTGGAAAACACATAGATGCTGAAAATTTCGTCACATAAATATGGATTGATTAGTATATAATACATAATCACACTACAAAAGGCCCACCAAAACACTGTATTATAAATAAAAGAAAACACACTCCATCGTCTTCCCCACTCAACAAGCCAAATACTCCCTCGGTTTCAAAATACGAAGGTGCATTTGATTTTTGAAAGTCAAACTTCATTAACTTTGACCAAAGTCGGAACCAAAATTATGGACACTCACGGTACCGGATAAACAAAATACGAAAATTCCATTTCATGATGAATCTAATGATATCGATTTGATATTTCGAAGATTTATACATTTCTCTACAAATTCGGTCAAGTTTAAAGAGGTTTGGTTCTTCGAAATAATTTTTACACCTTGCATTTGAAACAGATGGAGTAATAAAACAGATTAAAAAAACCAACAACATCGGCGGCGCAGCAAAGCGCGTCCAGTCCTTGTGGCGACGATGATTTCGGACCCGGCCGAAAGCGGCTGGAACTGTGAAGCTTGCTCCGAAATCATTCCGTCTGGATTGTAGAATTAATTCCGTCCAATCGAAATTGGTCCGAATTTGCTTTGCCTCGGGCTGGAAGCTCAAACTACCAAATTATGGAGTTTTCGTTGGAATTTTTGGACAAATGTGTGTGTGCAAAGCACCAACGGAGGAGCAGAGAGAAATGCCTCTAGCAGCGAGGCGGAAGCGAACAAGCGAGCGTCACATGCCGACAGGGCCGCGCGAGCGGCAGAGCAGAGCTCAGCTCAGCTCAGTCGCCCGGCGGCCGCAGCGGAGGACTGAACGCGTCGCACCCCACCGCACCGCGCCACCGTCCCCGGCCGCCTCGCCCGCTCCCGCTGGAACCAACCAACCAACGAACGAGGGAGAGCGAATCTCCAGGCAAGCGACCCGCCCCGACAAAACAATCTCCCGATCCCATTCGACCCGATCCCAACCCCCAACCCCGCCCCGTGTGCGCTGCCGTTTACTCCTATTTTCTTTCTTTCTTTTCTTTCCGAAACGGCTGCTCCTTTTTTCCTGAACCGGCTGCCGTTACTGCCCGGCCGTTGCATTATGATGAGCACTCGTATAGTTGGTGATCACAGCATAGCCATGAGAGCGAGAGTCACACATGCCATCTCGATTTCCATGCTTTTCCGATGAGTAACAGGCAGTGCGTGACGGAGTGATGGATACTACTCCTACTCCTACCACCACCACCGCCACTAATGATGCGATGATTAGCTTGGCCCGCCGCTAAACCCGTGGGCCGGATCAGCTGGCGAGGCAGTGGACTGGTGTTAGCAGAGTACTCCTACCAGTAGCACCTTTTTGTGCACGCTGGGAACTGAACTCAACACAACTGATCCGATCCGAAACAAAAGCGGCGAGCAACTGAACTGCTACTGCTAGGCGAGCAGTCCATAGTTTATTCATTCATTAAGCGGCTCACAAAGTAGGGTACTCGCCTAATCCGCTGCCCTTTAGCCTTGACCTCCCTCCCCTTTGCTGCTGCCCTCCGCCCCGCCCCGCCCCGCCCCTATTTAGCCCTCCTGCGCCCGCGTGTCAGCTGCAGTCTGGAGGAATCTGCCCTGCTGCTGCCCCTGCTGCACCTGAGGGAGACTGGAGAGAAGGCAGGGGAGGGGAGGGGAAGGAGGGGGGAGGCAGCCGTAGCAGAGGCGCATACACACAGACGGACCGCTTCGTCCTCGGCCGCCCCTGTCCGTCCTCGCTCGCTTTGGAGGGATCTGCTGCTGCGCCTGCGCCGCTTTCAGAGGTGAGTGACTGGTCGACGGACGGACGGATGGATGAATCGCGGTGCTGTCGGTCGGGGCTCGCTTTCGTGCGTTCTTCTTTCTTTTCCTCTGCGGCAGCGTTCGTCTCTGACCCCAAAATTCTCTCTTTCTTTCTTTCTCTTGTGCCTTTCGCGCAGCCTTTCTCAGCGAGCTGGCTCTGCTCTGATGGTGGTGCTGGCGGCGGCGGAAAAGCTTCTGGTGGTGGGGGTTAAAGGTGGGGGGGCTGCCTAATTCTGGTGGGATTATTCGATTTGCGCTGCTGTGCCGGGAGGTGCGGTGAGTGGAGGAGGGGATGATTACGTTCGTGGACTCGGCGGCGGGGGAGCGGGAGAGGGGGGACGGGCCGCGCTGCCTGGACCCGCAGCTGTGGCACGCCTGCGCCGGCGGCATGGTGCAGATGCCGCCGCCCGGCTCCAGGGTCTACTACTTCCCGCAGGGCCACGCGGAGCACGCGCAGGGCCAGGCCGCCGTCGACTTCCCGCCCGGGGCCCGGCTGCAGGCGCTCGTCCTCTGCCGCGTCGCCGCCGTCCGCTTCATGGCCGATCCGGACACCGACGAGGTCTTCGCCAAGATCCGCCTCGTCCCCGCCCGGCCCCAGGACGCCGACGCCAACGACGCCATTGCCGCCGCCGCCGCGCAGGAGGACAAGCCCGCCTCCTTCGCCAAGACGCTCACGCAGTCCGACGCCAACAACGGCGGCGGCTTCTCCGTGCCGCGCTACTGCGCCGAGACCATCTTCCCGCGGCTCGACTACTCCGCCGACCCGCCCGTCCAGACCGTGCTCGCCAAGGACGTGCACGGCGTCGTCTGGAAGTTCCGCCACATCTACCGCGGCACGCCCCGCCGCCACCTCCTCACCACGGGCTGGAGCTCCTTCGTCAACCAGAAGAAGCTCGTCGCCGGGGACTCCATCGTCTTCATGAGGACCGAGAACGGGGATCTCTGCGTCGGCATCCGCCGCGCCAAGAAAGGGGGCATCGGCGGCCCGGAGCTGCTGCCCCCGCCCTCGCCGGCGGCGGGCGGCAACTACGGGGGATTCTCCATGTTCCTAAGGGGGGAGGAGGACGGCGGCAACAACAAGATGATGGGGGCGAGGGGGAAGGCCAGGGTCAGGGTGCGGCCGGAGGAGGTCGCCGAGGCGGCCAATCTTGCCGCCAGCGGTCAGCCGTTCGACGTGCTCTACTACCCGAGGGCGAGCACGCCGGAGTTCTGCGTGAGGGCAGCCGCGGTCAGGGCGGCGATGCGCACCCAGTGGTGCCCCGGCATGAGGTTCAAGATGGCCTTCGAGACGGAGGACTCGTCCAGGATCAGCTGGTTCATGGGGACTGTGTCGGCCGTGCAGGTGGCCGACCCCATTAGATGGCCCAATTCACCTTGGAGACTTCTTCAGGTACTACATCTCCACTTCTCCATCACTCATCTCATCTCTGGTTGTATTAAATTGTGTACAAATCCATCGTCTCAAGGACAGCACCACAAGATTGCATTCCTTGTATTGACTAATTGAATTGATTGCTAGTAGAATCATGCATTTAACTGTCAAAATGCTGAAGAATTCTTTCCTGGTACTATGGCCTTGTGCCGCAGGTGACCTGGGATGAACCGGACCTGCTGCAGAATGTGAAGAGGGTGAGCCCATGGCTGGTTGAGCTGGTCTCAAACATGCCGGCCATTCACCTTGCTCCGTTCTCGCCTCCTCGGAAGAAGCTCTGCGTCCCGTTCTACCCCGACCTCCCGGTCGACGGCCAGTTTCCGGCCCCGATGTTCCACGGAAACCCACTCGGACGCGGCGGCGTCGGTCCGATGTGCTATTTCCCGGACGGCACTCCTGCAGGCATACAGGGAGCCAGGCATGCTCAATTTGGTATATCTTTATCAGATCTCCACCTTAACAAACTGCAGTCGAGTCTGTCACCGCACGGGCTTCACCAGGTCGATCACGGCGGGCAGCCGAGGATCGCCGCTGGGCTCATCATTGGTCACCCGGCTGCGCGAGACGACATCTCGTGCATGCTCACCATTGGCAATCACCAGAGCAACAACAAGAAGTCAGATGTCAAGAAGGCTTCGCCCCAGCTGATGCTCTTTGGGAAACCCATACTCACTGAGCAGCAGATCACTTTAGGTAACTCTGGGGGTTTCTGTCCATCTGCTGCTAGGAAGAGCCCCTCTGATATGAGCGCCGAGAAGTCGGCGAATAACTCTGATCTTCCAAGCCCACAAAGCAACCAGAATGGCACTACGAAGAACCTGTCCTGCGGAGGAGTTCCATTGTGCCAGGACAACAAGGTACTCGATCTCGGGCTGGATATCGGGCACTGCAAGATATTCATGCAATCAGAGGACGTCGGGCGCACGCTTGATCTCTCTGCTGTTGGCTCGTACGAAGAGTTATATCGCCGGCTTTCCGACATGTTCGGTATGGAAAAAGCAGAGCTGATGAGCCATGTTTTCTACCGTGATGCAGCCGGGGCGCTCAAACACACTGGAGATGAGCCTTTCAGGTTTGTATGATTTCAGATTAAAATGTTTGTTTCTGTTCAGGCATTAGGTTACTCGTTTCATTTTGTCTTTTTAAAATGCTTGGTAAGTCATTTTAGAATTGATCACTGAACCTTTTGATAGCGATGAGTTGTTGCTGAAGTCTCTCGGTTTTCTTGAAACTTGGCTTTGGCCAGTTAGGTATTTGGTCATGTCCACTCTTCAAATGTAAGTGGCAGTTTTCTAATATTCCATTAGCATTGTTGGTTAGAAACTTCCAGTTTGCCTGTTTATTCCACCTAACATTACACATCTGTTGACCTCAACATCACCCGTTTAAACCCGCATCTATTGCAAGACCTTGGAAATGGCCACATTTGTATCAGTAGTAGCGGATTTTCTTCTAATACATCCAAATCGACGTATCTTCGAGCACCGAAACTCTAGGTGTTGTTGCCTTGGAAGCATCCTGCTCCTTATGGTACTTTGACTTTACGAGTTCCCTCCGATGACCACTAGTGTTTCCTTACTGTTGAAGGAAACAAAACATCATCGTCTTCTGCTAGTGCAATTTTCTTTCTCATTTCTCCGTTTCTTGTTCAGACTAGATACTGACCTATTTAGAAAACTTTGCTGGTGAATTTTGCAGTGACTTCACGAAGACGGCGCGTAGGCTGACCATACTAACGGACACGAGCGGCGACAGCAGCGTAGTGAGCTAGGAGGAATGAGGAAGGAAGCTCTTTCGCCACTTGTACGTACAGCTGGGTTGACGGCGGCGCGGCGCAGCACGGTGGCGATTCTCAGAGAGCATAGATAGCGTGGCTGCGGAATTTTCCGCAGCCTGGATGCAAGTCAAGAAGCACCACCGGTGCAGGCAGCTTCAGTTTTTCTCCGATTATTAGAGAGCTCCCAGAATGGGACTGGTGATTGTTTGTGTGGTGATCCATGAACAGTTTTCTGTTTTTTTTTTTCGTTGTGTTGACTACCACCCATTATGATGATGTTAGCAGTAACTCTGGCTCAGAATCCATGGCGGTTCCTTGCTGCAAGTCCTGGGAGGAATGAATGTCTGAATCTTTTCTTGTTCTGTGATGAAAACATGCGTGTGGTCCGTCAGTGTCGGAACCAAGCACAAAACAGAGACATATATGCTGTTGTTCGGTGAGCTGGATCCACGGCGTGGGGTGGCGGTGTGAGATGTGGACATGGCTGGCCACGCCCATGGGACGGGACGAGATGGGTGCCGGCCAGCTCTCCGGTTGGTTCCACGGCGTGATGTGAACGGATGTGGAGCGAGCGCGTGGTGTCCGCGTCCGTGTCTGTCCGTGTTGTGGCGATCTGGACTGGAGAGGCAGGGATGGCAGGCCAACAAAGGAGCCTGTGGTCGATGGAGCGCGACGTTTGCTGCCGCTGCTGTGCTGCTGCCATCCTCGGTCGCTTTCCGTTGCCACGGCGCTTTCCTAACCAAACATGTGTGTAGGCCAAGGCTGGGGGAGCCGCTGACCGCCGGGCCCGGGACAGGCCCTGGTTCTCTTTTTTTGTTATGGGTGTCATATCTTGTTCTTTGGTTGCTGTTGAAAGTCGTTTTTATCTTGAAGAGAGCTTAGGTGTGAAGTGTGAACCCCCTTCCTTTTCACCCCTCTCATTTGTCAGCGCCTCGCCCCGTCCCCTCTCTCCTTTGATCGGTGTTGTCTCGATCTTCTTTGCCCCTTTGTCCTCTGACACATCTCTATCCACCGCACCCGCACCCTTTCTCACCCTTGCCGTGTCGATTAGACCATCCTTCCATGTCCGGGGGCTGCTAATATTACCCGTCCGACCGTCGATGAGCATTTTTAAGTTACCATCATCCAGACAGTCCTTTCCTCCCGTTGCTTCCCAACCACTCCCCGCCTCCTCACCCCCTTTCTATCCCCATATGGTCATGAAGCTAAGGGCATCTCCAAAGCGGCCCCTCAAACCTCCACTATATATCCGGACCACAGGTTCGCTACGGGGGGGGGGGGGGGGGGGGGGGGGGGTCCCTCACCAGATTGTGTTACAGCAGAGGTGGACACATGATTACACACAACCAGAGGGGGAGGAGCACACAAAGATGAGCACACTTAGACAGGCACACGCACTCTCGTTGGTTCCCATCCACTCCCCGCCTCCTCGTCCCCTTTCTGTCTCCATATATGGACGTGAAGCTAAAATTATGGAGTGAACGCTTGGCTTATTTTATGTTATTTTACGTTTTCGTTTCTAGATTATGTGGTTGTATGTGTGTAGTATCCATTTCGATCTCTTCACGTCAAAACTCTGTAGTTACCTTTCACAAAGTTACATGGGTTGGAGGAATTGACTCTCGCTATGATCTGTAATTTTTCATCTCCTCTGCACTATATCTAAGCCTTAGCCCATGTTCTACCGTCCTTAAGCTAACCACCCCTCCTTAGCCCTTGAGCTTCAGGGTTTATTCGCCGCTTTTGTTCCAATGGTGGTGGTGTACTCTTCATAATATGCTTTCGGCTCCCTCAATCAAATGTTTTCTCCTTCGATTGTGAGGCTGGGCCCGAATACGTTCTTGCCGGCTTGGTGGAGCTGGTGTTGGCACTTCTAGGAAAAAAGGCCCTCAATCCTCTGTTTGTCTCTCTGATGACTTGGCTAGCTTAAGCTAGGGGCTTGTGGGTGTTCGTCTCGAATGAGTGTTAGGTTTGATACGGTGTAGTAGATGTGGTGCTAACTACCGTTCAGAAACTACCGAAGCGGTTGTCATTCTTCTTGCTCTTCTGGTCTAGCGATGCAGATATGAACCACGAGCTTTTTCGTGGAATAGGTGTTGTGACTGAGTAGCGACGAAGTTCAAGATTAGAGAGCAACACAAATTTTCTTTTCATTTTTTAGAGAGAGAGAGAGAGGCCTTCCTCTCTTATTTCCATTATAACAGGAAAAAAATTGTCTCAGGTACTCTGACAGGTATAGTTTCTTTTTGTTCACCTCGTGTGGAATAGTTGTTCACATTTGTACCCATTTACCAGACTTTATGTAATATTTTTTCGTGAGGGCTGGTAGTTTAATAGTTTTTTTTAAAGCTCTAGTAGTCTAATACTAAGGGGTTGTTTGGATTGCAGCCCCAACTTACCACGCCAAAATTTTGGCATTGACCTGAGCACCGGTACCTATTTGGATGAGCTCCAACTAATTGACACGCCCCAGTCCCATCCACTTTTCCCGTTCATTCCGCTTCCAATATATTGGCGAGAGTGTGGCGCCCGATTCCTCCACCAACTTTTTGGTGAGCCAATGGTTGGCATGGCCACCGCAGGCAGAAACCAAACCAGCCTTAAATCATTCGGATGCCTTGGTGTATGGTTTTGAAGAAAGTTGGAAGGTGTCAGTGCCCGTATGTGGTGCCCGAGGCCGGACGAGGAGAGGAGGATGAATAACCGATCGACAAACAAGGTGAAAATGAACAAAAGTGACCCTTTCAACAAACTTCAACATAAAATGGCCCCAATCTGAAAATATTTTAAAAAATGGCCCTTTTGCATGACGCCCCGGGCTAGGGCGCCGTGCTATTTGGCATGGCGCCCTAGCCCGGGGCGTCATGCTAGATGTCACTACCATGGTGTCCTAGCCCGGGGCGTCATGCATGCTCTCTGGCATGGCGCCCCGGCCCCGGGCGTCATGCAAAAGAGGATCATTTCGTGAAATATTTTTAGATTGGGGCCATTTTGTGTTGAAATTTCAGAAAAGGGTCATTTTTGTTCATTTTCACACAAACAACGGGTTGAGCTTCAGAAAAAAAAAGTAGAAGAAAAGGACAAACAACGGGGTGCGTGCGCTGGCCGGGTGCCGAAGCGTGCGTGTCCCGTGTCTTCTTTGGCATTGCCGGCTTGGTACGACGAGGGCGCAGTGGTACGGCGAGTAGCATTTCTTATCGAAAAGGCAGTACCAAGGAGAGGTACGTACCGGTACCGTGTGTGCGCTACAGTATAAGGGCGGGACAGCAGCGCCAGCGCCAGCGCCGCTTTTTCCCTCGTCCCGGCCGGCCGGCCGCACTGTTGGAACGCCCGGTAAGGATCACGTGATCGCCGGCGCCGTGCCGCCGTGCTCCTCTACGCACGTACTGTGTAGGAGTAGAGTATATCCGTAGACGGGATGGGGTGGCTGGCCTCGCCCGTGCCGCGCGCACTGTTCACGGGTCAAGCTCAGGCCGATGGCCAGCGGTGGAGGACCGCGAAAGGCCACGGCGACCAAAGAAAGAAGGAGAGGTGTGTCGGCCCGGGGAGCTGTATGCCGTCGCTGTCGCGTGGGGCTGCCGGCGGGATGTACCGAGTAGTAGATGTCGTGTCGGGAGCAAACTTTTGGCATGTTGCTTTCGTCGCGGCTGTGCGCACAGCACAGTGATCTCGATCGGCTTGTGTGTAGGCTCGCGGTCACATAGGTAGCTCTTCTCCTCCGTGCAAAAGACAGGACAAGGTTAAAATGGGGTGGCGCTGTCACGCTCCAATTTACGATGGCTCGTGTGTACTGGAGTACTCCCTCGGTCCCAAAATAACTGTCTCAAGCTTAGTACAATTTTGTACTAAACCTAGTACAAAGTTGAGACACTTATTTTGGAATGGAGGGAGTATATAATTGACTTTTCTTTTCTTTTTTAAGGTGGGTCGTGCAGTTGGTCCATATATTCTTTGCTCGAAAAGAAAATTGTACTCTCTCCGTTTTTAAATATAAGTCTTTGTAGAGATTCCACTATGAACCACATACAGATGTATATATATGCATTTTAAGTGTAGATTCATTTATTTTGCTCTGTATTTAGGAACGGAGGGAGTAAGTTTGATCATTTTAAGTCGGCAAAGTTTCTTCTTCCTTCCTTCCTTCCTTCTTGCTTCTTCGCAACCTCACCGGAGAAGAGCTACTCAACTATCTATCTTAGGGGTGAGGGGTGCAGGGATCGCTGGAGGTTTTCACGGGGGTGCAGAGCTTAGAGGGGTGGCCGGGGTGGTAGCCAGCAACGGCGGTGGGGGAAGGTTGAGGGTAGGGCGGGGTGCCGAAGCGGTGCGAGGTAGCGCCCGCCGGCCGCTGTTGGGGCGGGGTAGGCTTCGTGGAGGAGGAACTGCCTGCAGGAGGAAGAAGATGGACAGTCCGCGACATGACTGAGGCCATTGGATATCTATCCGATGGGTAGGAAAGATTTTTTCAGGCACCTGTTAAATAGACAGTCCCTAATTAATAATATAATCAGCTGCTGGTTTTAAGACCTTTCCATGGCACATATAGCTAATCTAATAGCCAATATGTATAATACTAGTTCACTTTAAAAAATTACTACTTTATTAAACATGGCCCACCTCACATTATCTCAATGTTTTTTGGAGCAAGTGCTACGGCTTAATCTACAACTCACTTCTCGTCTCTCTCTTTTTTTCAACTCAACAAAAATATACTCTCTCCGTACCAAAATTCTTGTTTTAGATTTGTCTAGATACAGATGTATCAGACACTCGATACATCCGTACCTAGACAAATCTAAAACAAAAAATTTGAAACGGAGGTAATAGTATTTAAATTCTTATAGTCTGCTTGCATCACTTTATTTTACACTTGACTTGATCGTGTTAAGGTCTTCATTATCCACAACGGTATGGACCACATGTGCAGCTCTTTTTGTTAGCCACGAGTTCTAGAAGCCATTTATTCCCTTGCGCAAGTTTTGGAACACCCTAGCAACCTTGAGCTCCCCATATGAAAAGAAACAAGACTGGTAGTGTAAATACAGCCGTTTCGTACGACTTTAGGTGTATCAGCAAGCAAAATGGGAGCATCGAAATAAGTCGAGTGAACAACACAAGATTTGTAAAGGATCAGCCTGCCGCCAGCAGATCGTCTCAAAGCGACCTTCGATCAACTTCCGGCCATTGTATGTTTGTCGTGTAGGAAAAAGAAGGGAGAATCAAGCTCACATCCAAAAGGCCGTGCGCATGCATGAGCCTCCTGCTTTTTGGGCATGCTCAAAATCACGTAGAGTAGGACGAAAGAGAGAAGGACGCTTTGCACTTTTTTTTGGCCAAAAAAACGCAAGGCAACACAGCTCCAATCCAACAGACGTGGTATCCGTGACGCGGCGCGGGCCACGTGAGGTCGGGAAAGGGGACATGCACGTGTACGTGCTCAAGTCACACGCATGGACTCGATCCGGATGTTACGGTCCGGCGCTGGAGCGGAGAAGGGACTTTTTGACCGGACCCCGATCGCTGGCGCGACTCGTATCACTATACTACCCCTACTCGCCCGTCCGGTCAAGTATGTACGTGCAGCTCACGGTTGCCCGTCGCGTCACGACCCATCGAATCCAACCCTAATAACCAGTAGAGAATTTTTTCTGTTGTTGTACTCCAGTGTCCGTGTTGATCGGTTAAGCGTAGTACGTAGTATCTATACTAGCACGTGGACGTGGTAGTACGGAGGAAGCAGTAGCAGTTGACATCGGCATCGCCATCGGCGCACCGCGGCACGGAGCAGACGAGACAGCGGAGGCTGGCTTTGCGTGCGTGCGTGCGTGCGCGCGCGCCGTAGTTGAAACGGGTGGCGTAGAGGCGTAGAGCGAGGTGCAAGCAAAGCAAGCGTGCAAACTTAAACAACAGCGTATGGAGTACTTGTACTAGCAGTGGCACTATCCACCACCGGAGGAGAACCAAGAATGAGTGGACAGGTTCATCAATTCGTGGCATCGTGTCCGTAGAAGCAGCTCACACGCTCTAGCTGCTGCACTTGCTTAGTAGAGTAAGCTGCAACAACGGATCAACGGATTATTAAGCAAACCCGCGACGTTATGGCCGGTCAATCCCTTGATGGAAACCATGGTCGATGAAAGAATCAATCAATGCATCCGATGCACCTGCTGACCCGCCGTTGGTTAAACTAACGATGCCGGCATATCTTTCCGTGCGGCGAGGCGACCAACCCAAAACTAATATCCGGTGGGTGGATCCAAGACGCACGGCGAGCGGCGCGGACGACGCCGCTGTCTCTGCACGCACGAGCGGACGAACTTTTTCCAGGAAGACTCGATCCCAGAGGACGCGCGCGAGATGAAACCGCCGCGTCTCCTGCTCCGCTGCTCCCGCCCGCCTGGGATCGGCCGCCATGGCCGGGATCCCGGAACCACACCTGCGTCAGTAGTGCACTGAATGATCTCGATCGGAACCAGAGGGCAGACTGGGCAGTCGGGTCACTAACCATGCTGCCCATCAAGTTGATGGTCCTGGTCAACGCTTTCATCTCATCAGCCTCTTTCTTTTCGGCAATGTTAAAAATCTGACGTCCGTCTTTTAAAATGCTTTTTACGGCAAATTTAATTGGCGTGAGGACAGCAAATTTGGTTTACGAGCATGATAATTTCCTAGCAATAAAATAAACTGAGGAGAATTTGCCATATTTGCTAACTAAATTTGCTATCCTCAGCAAACACAAATTGCTATTAAAAAAACTAGCAAAGTGACCCACTCGATGCGCGGGCTAGAACTTCAGAATGTTTAATAATAAGAAAATATATACATATTTGGGAGGCAAATGTGTGGCTGCTGCTGGCCATTTTTTTTAATTCTGCTACATAGGATTGCCGAGTTTTGCACTCGTAAACTGTGCTCCTATGCTGACTTTTTGCACTCGGCAAACCCTGTGCCACATGGCATTGGTTCCCCTCACTCCGTTCCGTCTACGCCATTTGTTTGCCGAGTTTCATATATTTTGCACCCGGCAAAGATTTTTCTGAGTTCCCATGAAAAATAACATGTCAAAGATAACATCGCTGAGCCCTTTTCAGTTAAGTCCCTTTTCCCGAGTTTTGAACTCGGCAAAGTCTTTGTTGAGTTTGTTATGCCCTTTGTCGTGTTTTTCAAGAACTCAGCGAAATCAGCGATTCCAGTAGTGGAGGCTCCTATTGTTGCTTAACAAAAGTGTAAGTTTTGTCTAAAGAAAAAGTAGGGCCAAATATGGTGATATTTAGAAATATATGTGTTTTGGGAAATAGTTTAGTCTTAGGTATGTTTGCTTTTCTCAATAACATATAAATATATATGTTATCGTTTATCTTTTTCCTGCTTACGATGCATGCCGTACTAAGTGTATTCTTTTATGATGAATCACGTTTGAAATTTATACTTTGTATCTTTTGTCTAGCGCTTTATCATGTTGCATTTTTTTATTTAAACATAGATTAAGTAGTTCTTATTATGTTCATGTAGGCATATGTATATCTCCCAACGCTTCGTAAGATCAACATATTAGCATATGCATATTTGCTAACGTCGCTTTTGACATATTAAAAGTTTAGTTGTAGATGTGCGTACCCATAATATTATCCAATTATGCATGTCCCAATTTTTAGTTTATTTTACTTCTTTTGTTTACTTTAATTTCATTTGGTGTACGAAGCTAGAGTGCATTTATATACTATGTATTTATCTATTAAAACTGGTGTAGTTGCTATCTGTTTTGGTATACTTTGATTTAGTTAAGATAAGACACGTACACTTAAGCTGGAAACTTTCTAAAACATACATTGTCGACACTACTATGTTCCAAACGACAGTGGCTTCAAAGTTCCCACCATGTTCAACCTTCACTTTCCCCTTTCTGGATACTTCATGTCTTCTTAGTAGCACCCAACCATGGAAGTAGCCGATCCAGCTAGGATCCACCTCATGTTAGGATTGCTTCGATGGTCCTCACTTACATCCACATTGTAATAATCCTATAGAATTTGAAATAAATAATAAATAGAAACAAATCACATGACCTTTCACAGAGACGGAATATGTTAAAACACGTAAACAGAAGATTTCACATCAAATCCATCATGTTCAAATTCAAAAGGCCCCCTTATGAATAATTAGGGGTTGTTCGGCAATCCACTGCTCCCTGAAATTCAAGGACCCGCAGAGCACCTGACCTTTCACAGAAACGGAATATGTTAAAACACGTAAATAGAAGATTTCACATCAAATCCATCATGTTCAAATTCAAAAGCCCCCCTTATGAATAATTAGGGGTTGTTCAGCAATCCACTGCTCCCTGAAATTCAAGGATCTGCAGAGCACCTGCTCCCCCGCTTCGTACTTTTACCTTCAGCTCCACCAGCTCCGGGGGCGAGAGCGTGGAGTCGGAGGGATGCCGATCAGGCCTTTAATATCATGCTAATTATCCTATTTTTAAGTATAAATAATGCCGGCGTGGCATTAGCCTAGCCTGATAAGATTAGTTTCATTCTATGGCTACACGCGTGGACAAAATTTCATATCGCCATGAATGAGGAGTAACCCACTTACATCAGTACCATAAATATGAAAAATAAAGATAATAATTATTATAATAAGCAATAACTACCATAAATTAGGAAATATGATATTCCAAGCTTGGTATCCCAAAGAAAAGTGGATTTTGTGGTTATGAAGCAAGAACGTTTATGTGTACGCATATGATTGTTTAATTATCATATTATGAAGAAAAGGAAAAATATGAAAATCATGGAGAACATACCAAGTAGGGAAAGCAAACAAATGTAATGGTGAGATCTTTTAGCATGCCCCCAATTTCCGCTCCTTATTCCGCAAAAAAAAAACCCGCTCCTTTTGGACTTTAAAACACTTGTGGGGCCTAGATAGTGTATTTTTGTGCGGTAGAATTTATGTGCAATTAAAAAGGAAGACGCTAGAACTCTCTCGCGCGAATACGCAAGAGCTTGCGTATCTTTCATCGACCAAGTAGAAAGGGAACTTGTGCAAAGTTTAGTTATGCCCCAAATATACCATTTCATATGTTGCATCAAATACGTCTGAGAGGCCACCTCTTGAGATTATGAATTTGTGTACATCCATGACTACCTTTTCCTTGATTGTTTTAATGTGCTTACTGTTTGTTCTTGCATGAAAAAACTGAACTTACAAACTTGATGTTTCTGTACATACACATAAGTACGCATGTATCACTATGCACTGCAAAAATTATAATGTACGTAGTTGTAAAGGAAACTTGCAGAAACATAATTGAAGGGGAAGATTTCGTTAGATTTGGCAAGGTTCAGCAACCTGAAGGAATTATGTATTAGGCTAGTGGAACTTCGTGGTCTGTATACAACAGTGGATGGTAACGTTCTTGTTAATCAATCAGAGGGGAATTCCGGATATAGTTCTGACCATCTGGACGTACTTTGCCACTTTGGACAAACCGTAGCTTTACTTCAAATTTAGTTTGAAATATTGAAGCACTGTAATCCATATGCATATACATGCGAGGAGTTTCATTCAGATTAGAAACAGTGGAATGCGGGATCCTCTCCTTGCATATCCCTCCGACCATCAGATTCCTCCGTAGTATCCTCCGAGCCACACCATGAGAGACACTGAAATTTTTTAGAGTTTTTTGCATCGAGGAAGACTATGGACCTTCAGGGTGATATGAGGATAGAGGATTCTCACCGAGATGCCTTTAGATCAGTGAAGAGAAGTTGCACAATGTGCTATGAAAAGAGACGGGAAATATCAACAACACTGCTTGTTTTTTTACCGGCACAAAGAACCATGGATTTCCACATTTGTTTACCTGAAAAAATGATATAATTTGGTAGTAGCACGCAGATACATTCAGAGAGATTGAAACATATGAAGAGGCAAATTAATGCATTCCTTACCTACAGATCAGTCAAGAGTCATGCCAAACATTCAATAGCAGAAACAATGGCAGTTTACACTGAGTAAATAACCATACTGGAATTGGCTGTAGAAAAAATATTTTAGCAATTCGAGATTCCAGATGAAGATTATAGATCATACGAAATTTTTTGTTCCATGATCCATAGTTACAACAGCAGGAAAATTAATATGAATAAATCCTTTCCATTGGGAAAATATCTGTAAAGCTTTTTATAAACATAAAAGTGAGCTGACCAACAATGCCTGATTTCTAGATGTAGAGAACGCTAGCTTACTGCAGGTTCCTACCGGATGTGATGCAGCCATAGACTTCCCAGCTGGTTCTCCTACGCTCCATAGAATCCATAATCCGGTCGAGCCCTGTGCTGGAAGACATGCCCAGAACCAATTTTTCCGGCTTGATGAGATTTACTGATGACGTGTTCTTTTTGGGGGCGGGATATCAACCAAATTTATGGGGCCTCTGCGATGAATACAACGGGCTGAAGCACATAGGAGGGATTTAATGATACGGATTTAGGCCAACTCCACCGCGCGACCTCATCCTGTCCGGCCCCGTTCGTTTGGGATAAAACGGACAAATGAGGCGGCCCAGCGTGCGACGGCCCGGACCCATCTTGTCCGTTTTGTATCCGCGCTGACCCATTTCGAGCGCAAACTTGCGCCGGGTTTGGGTCGTGGCAGACACCAAACGGACGCGCAACTCGTCCGCGTCGGGGCCGCGTGGCAGGCGGCCACCTACCTCCCACCCGCCCACATCAATGCGCACGCGCGGGCGGCCCCGCCTGTCATCCGCCCAGGCGAACGGTCGCGGTCCTTCTTAAATGGGACCCGTGGACCGACCGTCGTCCACACTGCCCCACTCCACCCCGCGGCCTCCTCGAAACCCGACAACCCCAGACCCCCAAACCCTAGCCTCGAGCTCGCCGGCCGGCCGCCCGCAGCCATGGGGCTATGGAACTACGGCCGCAAAGGCAAGCACGACCGCGAGGCTGGCTCCTCGTCGGGACGCCGCCGCGGCTCCGTGAAGAAGGAGGAGCCTGCATCGCCACCGCGTCAGGCCCCCGTGCCGCCCGCGTTCTCCATCGCGTCCACGGCCGCCGGCGAGCGCGACCGGCACTACATCAACGCGGATGTATGTCGCCGCTATTGGGAGACGAGGACGCCGCTCCCCTGGAGCGACACCCACCTCCCCAACAACTGGCATTTGTCCGCCGACCGCGTGACGATCCCGCCGGTCCCGGTGAGCGGCCGCGCGCGCCGCCAGGAGATCGAGCGCCGCCGCTGTCGGTGTCAAAACCGGCGGATCTCGAGTAGGGGGTCCCGAACTGTGCGTCTAAGGTCGATGGTAACAGGAGATGGGGGACACGATGTTACCCAGGTTCGGGCCCTCTCTATGGAGGTAATACCCTACTTCCTGCTTGATTGATCTTGATGAATATGAGTATTACAAGAGTTGATCTACCACGAGATCGTAATGGCTAAACCCTAGAGGCCTAGCATGTACGACTATGGTAATGAGTATATCCTTTCCGGACTACGCCCTCCGGTTTATATAGGCACCGGAGGGATCTAGGGTTACATAGAGTCGGTTACATAAGAAGGAATCTTCATGGTTGGTCGCCTAGCTTGCCTTCCGCGCCAAGGAGAGTCCAATCCGGACACGGGTACAGTCTTCGGCCTTCATGTCTTCACAGCCCACCAGTCCGGCCCATTGATAATAGGCCAGACGCCCGAGGACCCCTTAGTCCAGGACTCCCTCAGTAGCCCCTGAACCTGGCTTCAATGACGAGGAGTCCGACGCGCAGATTGTCTTCGGCATTGCAAGGCGGGTTCCCCTTTTTCCGAACTCCAAGATAGTCTTCGGACGCGATGATAGTATCTGGTCCTGTGACATCCACCGCACACAACCGCGGAGAGAATATTATACTTGCACGAGTCTAATCCGCTGACAGCTTTTTACAACATGACATCACACTAGCCCGGTCATAATTTCGGACCGTTTTGTGTTCGCCGTTCCACGTTTCAAGACGCGGTTGCCATTGGCACGTCTTGTCAAAGCAGAGATCGTGTCCCCTTATTGCGGGATCCTCATCAACACGGGCATGGGTAACCCAACCGTGCCATTTACACAGCCCTTGGGAATAGGCGAGTTCCGAGGCGAGTGGGGAGGCGTTTAATATTCACTGCCTTTATAAGGGGATAAGGATTCCCTCTTCTTCTTCTCCCACGCCTTCTCTCTATCTCCACCCTTCCAATCTCGAGCTCCAGCGCCCAAGTTCTCATCTCCTCTCCACTCGAGCTAGCACTCAACCATGTCTGGATCCGGAGGTCAGGGCAAGTGGATGGTCTCCTCCGTCAAGGAGGAGGACATTACTGAGCTTCGGGCGGCCGGATACTTGGTGAAGGAAATCGCCAACCGTCTGCCGGCCGAGGGACAAGTCGTCCCCACGCCGAAGCCCAACGAGAGGGTGGTATTCATCCCTCATTTCTTCCGCGGACTAGGGTTCCCAATCCACCCTTTCGTCTGCGGGCTGATGTATTATTACGTGATAGATTTCCACGATCTGTCCCCGAACTCCTTCCTCAACATCTCGGTGTTTATCATCGTGTGTGAGGCCTTCCTCCGCATCCACCCCCACTCCGGGCTATGGCTCAAGGTCTTCAACGTGAAGCCGAAGGTGGTGGACGGCCAGCACGCGGAATGCGGGGGAGCCATGGTGAGTAAGCTGTCCAACGTCTCCTGGCCGAAAGGCACTTTCGTGGAGACAGTAAAGGAGTGGCAGAAACAATGGTTCTACATTATGGAACCCCGCGGCACCACCTGGGCCACAGCTGCCGAATTCCGCTCCGGTGCTCCCATGCGACTCACCTCCTGGGTCGAGAAGAGTCCGGACTGGTGTTCACCTGATGAGCTGATAGCGCTGCAGACGCGCGTTCAAAGCATGGTAACCAAGAACGTCAAGCTTGTTGACGTGATCCAGGTGATGCTAGTTCGCCGGATTCTCCCGTGCCAGTGCCGAAGCCGCCCTCTGTGGGAGTTCAATCCAAAGAAGCACCAAACCCTGGTGAGGCTCTTCGAGACTACTCACGAAGGTGCCTGGAAGTTGCTCTTTAAGGGCAACGAGAAGCCGCCGGCCACAGATTCCGACCGCGGGCACGATATTAAACACCTCGCCAGCGAGGTATGTTGTGTTTAACGTATTCCCTACTCGTTTGTTTCGAGGATAGTGTCTGAGCTTTTAGCATTTGCTTTTTCAGGATTGGATGGAGAGGGCGAAGCGGATCCAGTGTCCGGCTCCGCTGCCTGAAGAACCAGTCATCCCGCGTCTGGCAAAGATGCTGGTGCCGGCGCCCTACAAAGCACCGGAGAAGAAGACCAAGAAGAAGGCCAAGGGGGCCAAAAGGGGCCCCTGCCGCAAGGGTACTTCGGACGTAATGTCCGGAGACGAAGAGACCCATTCCTCCGTTCCTGAGGAGGAGGACGACGAGGAAGAGGAGGGGGAGGAGGAGAACAACCCTCCCCGTGAGGAGGGGAAGAAGAAGAGGGCGGCTTCCGCGCATCTAGAGGCGGAAACGCCCAAGAAGGGGAAGGGCGCCCCAGAGGTCAACACCGCGTGGGACGTCGACAACAGTCCGGAACGACGCCATCGCACTAAGCCCCGGGCCGCATCGTAAGTGTCATGACTCATACATGCCCGTATATCCGGCCTTTTCTCTTTATCATCTTGATATGGTTAACTGTACTATTGTAGTCTGGCCCGCGACCACATCCAGCGATCCTCATCTGGAGGTTCGTTGGATCCGGCGGAAATGGCCAGCATGTCGCTGCCATCCGCTTATTCCCTCGGGGCCAGGGACGACACCGAAGTGTTGTCCCGGAGGACCGCTCCGAGCTGGGGAGGAGCCCCGGATACTGTCTGGGAGGCGCCACAAGGCGAGACCTCCGCTGCCGGACATATGGGGAAGCAGATCCTCATGAAGACTGGTGAAGGGGGCCGTATTCAGTTCGGCCCTCAGCCGAATACTATTCCGGAGACCCATATGGCTCCGGAGTCGGGCGAGCAGCCCCCTTCGAAGGAGGGGGGTGCGCCGATTCCACCGGTGGCCCCTGTCCAACCAGGGGCACCAGATAACCTGATGGAGGCGCTACGAGGCGCCTCCATTGTGGACAAGCACCGTGTCCTTATGGGTGCGGTGATCGAGAAGGTTCAGTCCGCCAAGAGTGGACTGAACGAAGCCTGCAGCAACCTTGAAAGATCGTGGATGTCGCCTAGAGGGGGGTGAATAGGCGCTTTAAAATAATTATGGTTGAGGCTTGAACAAATGCGGAATAAACCTAGCGGTTAATTTGTCAAGCACAAAACCTACAACAACTAGGCTCACCTATGTGCACCAACAACTTATGCTAAGCAAGAAAGACTACTTAGGTGATAGCAAGATATATGACAAGAAACAATATGGCTATCACAAAGTAAAGTGCATAAGTAAAGGGCTCGGGTAAGAGATAACCGAGGCACGCGGAGACGACGATGTATCCCGAAGTTCACACCCTTGCGGATGCTAATCTCCGTTTGGAGCGGTGTGGAGGCACAATGCTCCCCAAGTAGCCACTAGGGCCACCGTAATCTCCTCACGCCCTCGCACAATGCAAGATGCCGTGATTCCACTAAGGGACCCTTGAGGGCGGTTACCGAACCCGTACAAATGGCAACCCTTGGGGGCGGTCACCAAACCCGTACACTTTGGCAACCCTTGGGGGCGGTCACCGGTACCCGTCAAATTGCTCGGGGCGATCTCCACAACCTAATTGGAGACCCCGACGCTTGCCCGGAGCTTTACACCACAATGATTGAGCTCCGAACACCACCAACCGTCTAGGGCGCCCAAGCACCCACGAGGAACAAGCTCAAGGGTACCAAGCACCCAAGAGTAATAAGCTTCTCAACTTGTAACTTCCACGTATCACCGTGGAGAACTGAAACCGATGCACCAAATGCAATGGCAAGGGCACACGGAGTGCCCAAGTCCTTCTCTCTCAAATCCCACCGAAGCAACTAATGCTAGGGAAGAAAGTGACAGGAAGAACAAGAACGAGAACACCAAACTCCAAGATCTAGATCCAAGGGGTTCCCCTCACATAGAGGAGAAAGTGATTGGTGGAAATGTGGATCTAGATCTCCTCTCTCTTTTCCCTCAAAAACCAGCAAGAATCCATGGAGGGATTGAGAGTTAGCAAGCTCGAAGAAGGTCAAAAATGGGGGAAGAACACGAGCTCAAAGGATAAGGTTCATTGGGGAAGAAGACCCCCTTTTCTAGGTGGGGGAAAATCCAACCGTTATGCTCACAGCCCGCACAGAGCGTACTACCGCTCGTCCTCACGGTACTACCGCTAGGGGTAGCGGTACTACTGCTTGCGAGCGGTACTAAAAAATACATCCGTGCCTACCACCGCTGGACTTGTGACGGGTTTTTGGTCCGGAGCGGAAGTAGCCACGGAAGTAGCCGCGGTAGTACCGCTCCCAAGAGCGGTAGTAAATAATTACATCCGCTCCTGTCCGCGATAGTACCGCTCCCAAGAGCGGTAGTAAATAATTACATACGCTCCTGTCCGCGGTAGTACCGCTGCAGCCTATTTAGAACACCAAAACTACCACAACTTCTGCAAACGGACTCCGAATTCGACGAAACCAAGTTTGTTGGAAAGCTAACGACATGGGCTAACACAATTTTGAAAGAAATATCAATAAGAAGCAAATGAGAAAAGGCCCATAAGAAAATGGTGAGAACCCTTCCTCGGATAAGACCGGTAAAACTCCAACACCGAAAACATCATAGAAGACGCATGCGAACTCCGTTTTTGATGAACTCAAGCTTGTCATCAAGATGACCATAAGCTCTAAGACTCACAAAGAGAACCAAACAAGAACCAAGAAACATGATGCAAGTATGCAATGGTTTGAGCTCTCTACTAACGATACGATCAAGCTACCAACTTGAGAGCCCCCCTTGATAGTACGGCAAACGATCCTATAACTCGGTCTCCCAACTACCACCATGAGTCCGGTAAATAGAAAACCTATCAAGGGCAAACCTTTGCCTTGCACATGGTCCACTTGAGCTAGATGATGACGATCTTGACTCCCTCAAGTTGGACCACTTTTCTTGATTGCGTTGGCTCGATGAAGACTAGATGATTGCTCCCTCATACTCCACTATGGGTGAGTCACTCTTCGGTACACCTTCACAAGTGATTGCGTTGGCTCAATGAAGGCTAGTTTATTGCTCCCCCATACTCCACTATGGATGAGTCACTCTTCGGTACACCTTCACAAGTCCATTGTCACCACAATGGACGGCAAGCTACAAGCATGATTTCTTCGTGATGCTCCACTTGAACTTGCACAACACAACCTTGATTACGATCACCACTTGATGTCATCATTTCCATGGGTTGTATGATATCTTCCTCTTGACGCAAGCCCATGGACACGTACCTAACCCCACATAGAACTCTCACATAGACCATGGGTTAGTACACAAAGTGCAATGGACAATGCTTACCATACCATGGGATCACTTGATCCCTCTCGGTACATCTTTTACACTTTGTGAGTTGATCAACTTGATTCACTCTTAACGTAGTCTTGATCAACCTTGAATCTTTCCAACTCTCTTCGTTTGAATGATGTCTTGAAGGTAAACATGAATGATCACACAATCTTCTTCTTCAAGACATGCTTGCAATAAGCTCAACACTCACGTGACCAATCTTTGGATAATTCCTTAATAGCACCTTGGTCAACACATAAACTCCTTGAAACCAACACCTGGACTTCAAGAAATGCCTATGGACAAATCCTTCAAATATAACTCAATGCAACCATTAGTCCATAGAGAATGTCATCAATTACCAAAACCACACATGGGGGCACCGCATGTCCTTTCAATGTTGACAGGTTTTGAGGTAAGTGACGTAGAAAGTGAAAAAAACAACCATGTAGACAGTAGCCCCTGAGACACTGTTCGGTGTTCAGCAAGAAGAACCGGACAGAGGATCAAGCCTTTGTTATAGGAGGCTAACTTAATATGTATGAATAAGCAGGCGTCGCTATTGGCCGTGACCTCGCGTGTTGCCGAAGTCTCTGAGCTAAAGCAGAGGCTGGAGCAGACCGAGAAAGAGCTCGGCGAGGTGAAGATTCGGCTCCGGGAGAATCAAGGTGAGTGACGACTTGCTGTGTATTCCGAAAGAATAAGTGGTGAGTATTGACCGGAGTGCCATAATATGTGTAGGGGCGGCGACCGAGGTCGAGGCCCTGAAAAATGCCCTGACCGAAGCCGAGGGAAAGGCTGTCCAGCAGCAAGCCACCCATAAGAAGCTCAAGGCCCGGGTCGACGAGATCCAGCAGGAGCTCCAGGACGCGGTGAAGAAGTGCGAGGCTTTGGAGCGCGAGGCGTCAGTTCGAGAGACCGAACTTACCAAGGCTCGCCAGAGTGCGGAGGCTGCACAGAATGAGGCCCGGGGCGCTCTCCAGGAGATCCAGGAGGCCAAGAAGATCACGGCTGGTAAGGCTTTTAACATGCAAAGCAAGTATGCGGAGAGGAAGTACCTTTTACTAACCCGGATTCGGAGTTGCCCAGGGGCTTTTGCGGATCTACCACGCAGCGTGTCCGATGCGGCGGAGTTCTTCCGAGCCAAAGAAGGGAGCTCCACGGAGAAGCTGTTCTGGACGCAGTACGCTGTGCCAGAACATCCGATGCCCTTTACCGATCAGCTGAAACAGCTGGTCGAGCTGCACAGGGTGGCCGAACTGGCCATGAAGGACTTAATAATCCGGCTATGGCCAGCCGAGGCGATACCCAACAGTTATTTTGGCCTCGTGAAGCAGGTGATTGAGGTCTGTCCTCGGCTAGACATCGTCAAGCGATCAGTCTGCATCGAAGGTGCCCGCATGGCCTTCGCCCGTTGCGAGATGTGGTGGGCAAAGATGGACGCCGTCGAGGTGGCTAGGGGGCCGCCAGAGGGTAAGGAGCACCGCACACCCGAGCGATATTTTTCCGATGTCTTAGAAGGGTCTCGACTTGCGGCAGCGCAGTGCGGGCAGGACATTATTTTCAAATGAATACACTCGTGTTTTGTCCATGCATTATATGATAAAACCAAAGCCGATTTGTAATGTAATGCTTGTTATGTTTTAATTGTTTCCTCATGTGCGGCCATGTTGTATGAAATCTGAGGGTTGGCCAGTCGTCGGCTTCTGCCCTCACGTAGGTAGTACGGAGGTGTTCGAGATGGAATCTAAACAATCTTTATCCAATTATATGGTCCTTGAAGGAGTTGTTTAGCGCAACGAACCAGGCAATCAGACTATGCGGCTTAAACGCCCTCACTTACCCATAGGAGTTTTATAATAAAACATAGGCGCATCCCCTGGTACACGAACCAGAGTGCTGTCAGCGCCTGATCGGGAAGTACCGATCCTTCGCGGAATGCGGAAAAAATCTCCAACGATTTGGGACCTCCGAACAGCTGACCGGCTCTCGCCGCATCATGACAGTCAGTTTTCGGCTTTCTCTACTGAGTTGCTCATCCGGTTTAGACCAGGGCACAATCGCAGTAGTTCTCCCTTTACTACCCTAGCCGATGTAGCAGAACGTAGGGTAGCAAGCACAGGAGCCGGGCAACCCAACGATTGACCAAAGACAAGATTCGGAGCCAATGCATATAATGCTAAATTCGGGGTGCCGAACTTATCTATAAGAAGTGTTCGGACTTTGTTGCCGTATTATGGGGCGGTGAGGAGCCCCTGGCAAATATGAAACGTACCAAAGTGCACGGGTGCGAGAATATAAGTAATTAATGGCAAAGGAAAGCAGAAAAAGAGCAGAGGTAATATCTGGGGCCCCTTGACTTGGGCCGTAAACTGTTTCCATTATAGTTGGGTTAATGCGTCAAAGCGCATTTATACAAATAGTGCGAAAAACAACCGGCTATTTAACGTGTCATAACCAAAGGAGAGCTGCAGTTGGGTACTGAAAGAAAAAAGGTAGAGTGGTCGCTGGATTGTCCTCTAGGGCTTCCCATGTATACCTGTGCTCTGTGCCCATCTGGTGTACTTATCCTTTGACAGGACCAGTAATCAGGCCATCGAAGGGGACCTGTATAAAAGAAACCTGAAAAAAGGGAAAAGGAAATAGTGAATTATATGTGAGCCTGGGATCGGTCTAGCCGAACTGTGGATCTCGAGCTAGCTGTGCCTCCGTCGATGCCCATGGAATTTTGAGTGCGTAGTTATGTACGTGTGGTACGAATGCCACTACCTCATTGGGACTGGGACGGAGGCCGAACTGCTAGTCAAGCTCTTGTCAAGCCGAGCTGTCCTGTTGAAGTGTGGTCCGAACCCTCTTGGTGGTGTCCAGGGGCTCGGCAGCCGGATTATGGTTCTGCTTGAGAAGGCCGCTCTGTACCTCTGCTGCTAGGGCGGTTGTGTGCTCCTCTGTATGGAGGGAGCGTTCCGTATTTCCATTGACTATTATGACGCCGCATTGACCGGGCATCTTGAGCTTGAGATAACCATAGTGTGGCACCGCGTTGAATCTAGCAAACGCGGTTCGTCCGAGCAGTGCGTGGTAGCCGTTGCGGAAGGGGACGATATCGAAGATTAGCTCTTCGCTTCGGAAGTTGTCCGGGCAACCGAAGACAACCTCCAGTGTGATTGAGCCCGTACAGCGGGCCTCTACGCCTGGTATGACGCCCTTAAAGGTAGTCTTTGTGGGTTTGATCCGTGAGGGATTAATGCCCATTTTGCGCACTGTATCCTGATAGAGCAGGTTGAGGCTGCTACCCCGTCCATTAGGACTCTTGTCAGGTGAAATTCGTCGATGATTGGGTCGAGGACCAATGCGTCCGAACGGCCGTGACAGATACTAGTTGGATGATCTCGACGATCAAAGGTGATCGGGAATGACGACTGAAAGAACATGCGGTGCCCCCATGTTTGGTTTTGGTAATTGATGACAATCTCTATGGACTAATGGTTGCCTTGAGTTATATTTGAAGGATTTGTCCATAGGCATTTCTTGAAGTTCATGTGTTGGTTTCAAGGAGTTTATGTGGTGACCAAGGTGTTATTAAGGAATTATCCAAAGATTGGTCATGTGAGAGTTGAGCTTATTGCAAGCATGTCTTGGAGAAGAAGATTGTGTGATCATTCATGTATATCTTCAAAACATCATCCAAATGAAGAGAGTTGAAAAGATTCATGGTTGATCAAGATTAAGTCAAGAGTGAATCAACTTGATCAACTCACAAAGCGTAGAAGATGTACCGAGAGGGATCAAGCGATCCCATGGTGTGGTAAGCATTGTCAATTACGCTTTGTGTACTAACCCATGATCTTCGTGAGAGTTCTTTGTGGGGTTAGGTTGCGGTGTGCAAGTTCAAGTGAAGCATCATGAAGAGATCAAATGCTTGAAGCTTGCCGTCCATTGTGGTGACAATGGACTTGTGAAGATGTGCGGAAGAGTGGCTCACCCATAGTGGAGCATGGGGGAGCAATCAACTAGTCTTCATGGAGCCAACGCAACCAAGAAAGGTGGTCCAACTTGCGGGAGTCAAGATCGTCATCATCTAGCTCAAGTGGACCATGTGCAAGGAAAAGGTTTGCCCTTGATAGGTTTTCTATTTTACCGGTCTCATGATGGTAGTTGGGAGACCGGGTTATAGGATCGATTGCCGTACTATCAAGGGGGGCTCTCGATGAGTAGCTTGATCGTATCATTCGTAGAGAGCTCAAACCATTGCATCCTTGCATCATCCTTATTGGTTCTTGTTTGGTTCTTTTCTTTGTGAGTTTTGGAGCTTATGGTCATCTTGATGACAAGCTCGAGTTCATCGAAAACGGAGTTCACTCGCATCTTCTATGATGTTTTCGATGTTGGAGGTTATGCCGGTTCTTCTCGGTTGGAGGTTTCACTCCTCTATTTGTTGGCATACCTCCCCTGCCTCTTCTTACTATAACCACTCGCTGTTTTGATGCTACTCGTCTTCCTCTATCCAACAAGGTTGAGTTTGCTCAATTCGGAGCTCATATGCAGAAGTTATGGTAGTTTTAGTTTCCTAGCGGTACTACCGCGGGCCGGAGCGGTAGTACCGCTTGGGTGCTACAAGCGGTAGTACCGCTCTAAGAGCGGTAGTAACGCTCCAGAGCGGTAGTACCGCTGGTAGCCCCCAGCCGTAGTACCGCTGCGGTCTCGTGCTAGTACCGCCTCGATTCAAGGGGTCTTTTTCGTGTCGGGTTTTACGGTACTAGCCGCGGCAGTGGGGGCCGTAGTACCGCTCGTTTGCGGTAGTACCGCCCTGCCACCGCGGTAGTACCGCTCTGGGCCCAGCGGCAGTACCGCGAGGGGGAGCGGTAGTACCGCTTATAGGGGCAAGCGGTAGTACCGCTGGCCAAGCGGTAGTACCGCTCTCTGCGGGGCTGAAGTGGGGGTAACGGTTGGACTGTTCCCCCCACTATATAAGGAGGTCTTCTTCCCCAATGAACTTTATCTTTTGAGCTCGTGTTCTTCCCCCATTGTTGACCTTCTTCGAGCTTGCTAACTCTCAATCCCTCCATGGATTCTTGCTAGTTTTTGAGGGAAAAGAGAGAGGAGATCTAGATCCACATTTCCACCAATCACTTTCTCCTCTATGTGAGGGGAACCCCTTGGATCTAGATCTTGGAGTTCTTGGTGTTCTCCTTCTTGTTCTTCCTCTCATTTTCCTCCCTAGCATTAGTTGCTTCGGTGGGATTTGAGAGAGAAGGACTTGGGCACTCCGTGTGCCCTTGCCATTGCATTTGGTGCATCGGTTTGAGTTCTCCACGGTGATACGTGGAAGTTACAAGTTGAGAAGCTTATTACTCTTGGGTGCTTGGTGCCCTTGAGCTTGTTCCTCTTGGGTGCTTGGGCGCCCTAGACGGTTGGTGGTGTTCGGAGCTCAATCATTGTGGTGTAAAGCTCCGGGCAAGCGTCGGGGTCTCCAATTAGGTTGTGGAGATCGCCCCGAGCAATTTGACGGGTTCCGGTGACCGCCCCCAAGGGTTGCCAAAGTGTACGGGTTCGGTGACCGCCCCCAAGGGTTGCCATTTGTACGGGTTCGGTGACCGCCCTCAAGGGTCCTTTAGTGGAATCACGGCATCTTGCATTGTGCGAGGGCGTGAGGAGATTACGGTGGCCTTAGTGGCTTCTTGGGGAGCATTGTGCATCCACACCGCTCCAAACGGAGATTAGCATCAGCAAGGGTGTGAACTTCGGGATACATCATCGTCTCCGCGTGCCTCGGTTATCTCTTACCCGAGCCCTTTACTTATGCACTTTACTTTGTGATAGCCATATTGTTTCTTGTTATATATCTTGCTATCACCTAGTTGTTTATCTTGCTTAGCATAAGTTGTTGGTGCACATAGGTGAGCCTAGTTGTTGTAGGTTTTGTGCTTGACAAATTAACCGCTAGGTTTATTCCGCATTTGTTCAAGCCTAAACCGTAATTATTTTAAAGCCCCTATTCACCCCCCCCCCTAGGCGACATCCACGATCTTTCAACGACCATGGATTGAATTTGGGGGCGACTGGCTCTACCGCGTAGACGTCCCTAAGTGCGCGTTTGCGCTCCCTTTTGGGAATGTGTGTAGCGTATATCATGTTCACCGTTTTGACTTGAGGGGGAAATTTCTTCTGCCCCCCAGTTTTCGGCTGCTGGGGCTCATCGTCATCGTCCTCACTTTGTGATCCCTTTTCCTTGCTCTCATCATTTAAGTTGCCGGCCTGCTTAAAACCCAACAATCTCTGTTGGTATGATTGGCTTGTTTGTCTGGGGTGCCATGTATCTGGCACGGACGGTCGAGTATGCGGTCCAGGCTGGATGGTCCCTTGTTGTTCCTTTTGTAGGGCTTCTTCCGCTGGCCGGACTTGGAACCACTGAATCTGGCGTGAACCGTTGTGTCATCGGTGTTATCGCCATTGCTTCGGCGTTTGTGTCTGTTGCGCCAGAGTTTGCCGATGCTGTTTTTGGCCTCGGAGGGGCCTGCCTCGTTGGCTGTGTTTTTACTATGAGCCAGCCAACTATCTTCGCCCATGCAAAAGCGGGTCATGAGTGCCGTGAGGGCTGCCATGGATTTCGGTTTTTCTTGGCCGAGGTGGCGGGCGAGCCATTCGTCACGAATGCTGTGTTTGAAGGCCGCTAGGGCTTCGGCATCCGGACAGTCAATGATCTGGTTCTTTTTGGTTAGGAACCTAGTCTAGAATTTTCTGGCTGATTCTCCAGGTTGTTGAACTATATGACTTAAGTCATCGGCATCTGGTGGCCGAACATAGGTGCCTTGGAAGTTGTCAAGAAAAGCTTCTTCCAAGTCCTCCCAGCTGCCGATGGAATTTTCCGGCAGACTATTTAACCAGTGCCGGGCTGGCCCTTTTAGCTTTAGTGGGAGGTATTTGATGGCGTGGAGATCGTCTCCACGGGCCATATGGATGTGGAGAATAAAATCCTCGATCCATATCGCGGGATCGGTTGTTCCGTCGTATGATTCAATATTAACGGGTTTGAACCCTTCGAGGAATTTGTGATCCATTACTTCAGCGATGAAGCAAAGAGGGTGTGCGGCACCTCTATATCGGGTCACATCGCGACATAGCCCTGATGAAGTCCGTCTGCGGCATTCGGCCCGGGCGTGGTTAGGTTTATCACGTCCAAATAGGTAGCTGTCGTCGTGTCTCGAGGCACGTCCCCTTGATCCGTAGATCGATCTTGTATGTCCTGCTCTGCTATCCAGGATCTGCCGGAGGTCGTGCGTGTGGCTCCGAATTGTTTCGTCTCTATTTTTACGGGGTGGTGGGGCAGGTTGCTGCTTGCCCTGCGTTGCCGCTTTATGCCGACCGCGGGGTGGTCGGTCCGCCGCACTGTCCCGACCACGTGGTGGTCATTCCGCATTACGCGAGGGAGGTATGGGCTCCGACGCCTCCTCATCGAACTGAGGTAACAGTCTGCATTTCGGATAGCTCTTGGTTGGGTGCTTGAGGCCGTATTCTTCGGCTGTCAGGACATCAGTCCATCTGTCAACGAGCAGATCTTGTTCAGCTTGAAGCTACTGCTGTTTCTTTTTCAGGCTCCTTGCGGTGGCTATGAGCTGAAGCTTAAAGCGCTCCTGCTCCAGGGGATCCTCAGGCACGATGAAGTCTTTGTTGCGGAGGCTCGTTTCCTCCTGGGAGAGCGGACAGTAACTATCGTCCTCTGAATCTTCTTCTATGGCATGTTCGTCTGGGCTGGCACGCCCTGATTCCCGATTGTCTCGTTCAGCGGTTTGTTCATCGGGTTCTTCTGTGTCTTCGGCACCATCCGGAGTGTTGTCGTCTCCTGCGCCGGTGTTGCTATCCCTTCTGCGGCGGGGCTTAGAGCGGCGCCGCTGACGACGGCGCTTTGGTTGTGTTTTAGGAGGGTCCTCCTTTGCCGGGTTTTCTGTTGGGAATCGTAGCATAATTTAAAATTTTCCTACGCTCACCAAGATGCATCTATGGAGTCTACTAGCAACGAGGGGAAAGGAGTGGATCTACATACCCTTGTAGATCGCGAGCGGAAGCGTTCCAATGAACGTGGATGACGGAGTCGTACTCGCCGTGATCCAAATCACCGATGACCGAGTGCCGAACGGACGGCACCTCCGCGTTCAACACACGTACGGTGCAGCGACGTCTCCTCCTTTCTTGATCCAGCAAGGGGGGAGGAGAGGTTGATAGAGATCCAGCAGCACGACGGCGTGGTGGTGGATGTAGCGGCTCTCCGGCAGGGCTTCGTCAAGCTTCTGCGCGAGAGAGAGAGGTGTTGCAGGGGAGGAGGGAGGCGCCAAAGGCTGTAGTGTGCTGCCCTCCCTCCCCCCCTTTATATAGGCCCCCAAGGGGGGTGCGCAGCCCTTGGAGATGGGATCTCCAAGGGGGGGGCGGCGGCCAAGGGGGGAAGGGGTTGCCTTGCCCCCCAAGGCAAGGGGAAACTCCCCCCCTAGGGTTCCCAACCCTAGGCGCATGGGGGGGAGGCCCAAAGTGGCGCCCCAGCCCATTAGGGGCTGGTTCCCCTCCACTTTCAGCCCACGGGGCCCTCCGGGACAGGTGGCCCCACCCGGTGGACCCCCGGGACCCTTCCGGTGGTCCCGGTACAATACCGATAACCCCCGAAACTTTCCCGGTGGCCAAAACTGGACTTCCTATATATAATTCTTCACCTCCGGACCATTCCGGAACCTCTCGTGACGTCCGGGATCTCATCCGGGACTCCGAACAACTTTCGGGTTTCCGCATACATATATCTCTACAACCCTAGCGTCACCGGACCTTAAGTGTGTAGACCCTACGGGTTCGGGAGACATGCAGACATGACCGAGACGCCTCTCCGGTCAATAACCAACAGCGGGATCTGGATACCCATGTTGGCTCCCACATGTTCCACGATGATATCATCGGGTGAACCACGGTGTCGAGGATTCAATCAATCCGTATGCAATTCCCTTTGTCAATCGGTATGTTACTTGCCCGAGATTCGATCGTCGGTATCCCAATACCTTGTTCAATCTCGTTACCGGCAAGTCTCTTTACTCGTACCGCAATGCATGATCCCGTGACTAACGCCTTAGTCACATTGAGCTCATTATGATGATGCATTACCGAGTGGGCCCAGAGATACCTCTCCGTTTACACGGAGTGACAAATCCCAGTCTCGATCCGTGCCAACCCAACAGACACTTTCGGAGATACCCGTAATGCACCTTTATAGTCACCCAGTTACGTTGTGACGTTTGGCACACCCAAAGCACTCCTACGGTATCCGGGAGTTGCACGATCTCATGGTCTAAGGAAAAGATACTTGACATTGGAAAAGCTCTAGCAAACGAAACTACACGATCTTTTATGCTATGCTTAAGTTGGGTCTTGTCCATCACATCATTCTCCTAATGATGTGATCCCGTTATCAATGACATCCTATGTCCATAGTCAGGAAACCATGACTATCTGTTGATCAACGAGCTAGTCAACTAGAGGCTTACTAGGGACAGGTTGTGGTCTATGTATTCACACATGTATTACGATTTCCGGACAATACAATTATAGCATGAATAAAAGACTATTATCATGAACACAGAAATATAATAATAACCATTTATTATTGCCTCTAGGGCATATTTCCAACAGTCTCCCACTTGCACTAGAGTCAATAATCTAGTTACATTGTGATGAATCGAACACCCATTGCGTCCTGGTGTTGATCATGTTTTGCCCTAGGGAGAGGTTTAGTCAACGGATCTGCTACATTCAGGTCCGTGTGTACTTTACAAATATCTATGTCTCCATTTTGAACACTTTCACGAATGGAGTTGAAGCGACGCTTGATATGCCTGGTCTTCCTGTGAAACCTGGGCTCCTTCGCAAGGGCAATAGCTCCAGTGTTGTCACATAAGAGAGTCATTGGGCCCGACGCATTGGGAATCACCCCTAGGTCGGTAATGAACTCCTTCATCCAGACTGCTTCCTGTGCTGCCTCCGAGGCTGCCATGTATTCCGCTTCACATGTAGATCCCGCCACGACGCTTTGCTTGCAACTGCACCAGCTTACTGCTCCTCTATTCAAAATATACACGTATCCGGTCTGTGACTTCGAGTCATCCGGATCTGTGTCGAAGCTAGCGTCGACGTAACCCTTTACGACGAGCTCTTCGTCACCTCCATAGACGAGAAACATATCCTTAGTCCTCTTCAGGTACTTCAGGATATTCTTGACCGCTGTCCAGTGTTCCTTGCCGGGATTACTTTGGTACCTTCCTACCAAACTTACGGCAAGGTTTACATCAGGTCTGGTACACAGCATGGCATACATAATAGACCCTATGGCCGAGGCATAGGGGATGACACTCATCTCTTCTATATCTTCTGCCGTGGTCGGGCATTGAGCCGTGCTCAATTGCACACCTTGCAATACAGGCAAGAACCCCTTCTTGGACTGATCCATACTGAACTTCTTCAATATCTTGTCAAGGTATGTACTCTGTGAAAGACCAATGAGGCGTCTTGATCTATCTCTATAGATCTTGATGCCTAATATATAAGCAGCTTCTCCAAGGTCCTTCATTGAAAAACACTTATTCAAATAGGCCTTTATACTTTCCAAGAATTCTATATCATTTCCCATCAATAATATGTCATCCACATATAATATGAGAAATGCTACAGAGCTCCCACTCACTTTCTTGTAAACACAGGCTTCTCCATAAGTCTGTGTAAACCCAAACGCTTTGATCATCTCATCAAAGCGAATGTTCCAACTCCGAGATGCTTGCACCAGCCCATAGATTGAGCGCTGGAGCTTGCATACTTTGTTAGCATTCTTAGGATCGACAAAACCTTCCGGCTGCATCATATACAACTCTTCCTTAAGGAAGCCGTTAAGGAATGCCGTTTTGACGTCCATCTGCCATATCTCATAATCATAGTATGCGGCAATTGCTAACATGATTCGGACGGACTTCAGCTTCGCTACGGGTGAGAAAGTCTCATCGTAGTCAACCCCTTGAACTTGTCGATAACCCTTAGCGACAAGTCGAGCTTTGTAGATGGTCACATTACCATCTGCGTCCGTCTTCTTCTTAAAGATCCATTTGTTTTCTATGGCTCGCCGCTCATCGGGCAAGTCAGTCAAAGTCCATACTTTGTTTTCATACATGGATTCTATCTCGGATTTCATGGCTTCTAGCCATTTGTCGGAATCCGGGCCCGCCATCGCTTCTTCATAGTTCGAAGGTTCACCGTTGTCTAACAACATGATTTCCAGGACAGGGTTGCCGTACCACTCTGGTGCGGAACGTGTCCTTGTGGACCTACGAAGTTCAGTGGCAACTTGATCCGAAGCTTCATGATCATCATCATTAACTTCCTCCCCCGTCGGTGTAGGCACCACAGGAACATTTTCCCGCGCTGCGCTATTTTCCGACTCGGAAGGGGTGACTATCACCTCATCAAGTTCCACTTTCCTCCCACTCAATTCTTTCGAGAGAAACTCCTTCTCTAGAAAGGACCCGTTCTTGGCAACGAAGATCTTGCCTTCGGATCTGAGGTAGAAGGTGTACCCAATAGTTTCCTTAGGGTATCCTATGAAGACGCATTTTTCCGATTTGGGTTCGAGCTTTTCAGGTTGAAGTTTCTTGACATAAGCATCGCATCCCCAAACTTTTAGAAACGACAGCTTAGGTTTCTTCCCAAACCATAATTCATACGGTGTCGTCTCAACGGATTTAGACGGTGCCCTATTTAAAGTGAATGCGGCAGTCTCTAAAGCATAACCCCAAAATGAGAGCGGTAAATCGGTAAGAGACATCATAGATCGCACCATATCCAATAGAGTGCGATTACGACGTTCGGACACACCATTTCTCTGAGGTGTTCCAGGCGGCGTGAGTTGTGAAACTATTCCACATTTCCTTAAGTGTGTACCAAATTCGTGACTTAAATATTCTCCACCACGATCTGATCGTAAGAATTTTATTTTCCTGTCACGTTGATTCTCAACCTCACTCTGAAATTCCTTGAACTTTTCAAAGGTTTCAGACTTGTGTTTCATTAGGTAGACATACCCATATCTACTTAAATCATCAGTGAGAGTGAGAACATAACGATATCCTCCGCGAGCCTCAACACTCATTGGACCGCACACATCGGTATGTATGATTTCCAATAAGTTGGTTGCTCGCTCCATTGTTCCGGAGAACGGAGTCTTGGTCATCTTACCCATGAGGCATGGTTCGCACGTGTCAAATGATTCGTAATCAAGAGACTCCAAAAGTCCATCTGCATGGAGCTTCTTCATGCGCTTGACACCAATGTGACCAAGGCGGCAGTGCCACAAGTATGTGGGACTATCGTTATCAACTTTACATCTTTTGGTATTCACACTATGAACATGTGTAGCATCACGTTCGAGATTCATCAAGAATAAACCATTGACCAGCGGGGCATGACCATAAAACATATCTCTCAAATAAATAGAACAACCATTATTCTCAGATTTAAATGAGTAGCCATCTCGAATTAAACGAGATCCAGATACAATGTTCATGCTCAAAGCTGGCACTAAATAACAATTATTGAGGTTTATAACTAATCCCGTGGGTAGATGCAGAGGTAGCGTGCCGACGGCGATCACATCGACCTTGGAACCATTCCCGACGCGCATCGTCACCTCGTCTTTTGCCAGTCTCCGTTTATTCCGTAGTTCCTGATTTGAGTTACAAATATGAGCAACCGCACCGGTATCAAATACCCAGGAGCTACTACGAGTACTGGTAAGGTACACATCAATTACTTGTATATCACATATACCTTGGGTGTTGCCGGCCTTCTTCTTGTCCGCTAAATATTTGGGGCAGTTCCGCTTCCAGTGACCACTTCCCTTGCAATAAAAGCACTCAGTCTCGGGCTTGGGTCCATTCTTTGACTTCTTCCCGGTAACTGGCTTACCGGGCGCGGCAACTCCCTTGCCGTCCTTCTTGAAGTTCTTCTTACCCTTGCCCTTCTTGAACTTAGTGGTTTTATTCACCATCAACACTTGATGTTCTTTTCTGATCTCTACCTCAGCTGATTTCAGCATTGAATATACCTCGGGAATGGTCTTTTCCATCCCCTGCATATTGTAGTTCATCACAAAGCTCTTGTAGCTTGGTGGAAGCGACTGGAGGATTCTGTCAATAACCGCGTCATCCGGGAGATTAACTCCCAGCTGAGACAAGCGGTTGTGCAACCCAGACATTCTGAGTATGTGCTCACTAACAGAACTGTTCTCCTCCATTTTACAGCTGAAGAACTTGTCGGAGACATCATATCTCTCGACCCGGGCATGAGCTTGAAAAACCAGTTTCAGCTCCTCGAACATCTCATATGCTCCATGTTTCTCAAAACGCTTTTGGAGACCCGGTTCTAAGCTGTAAAGCATGCCGCACTGAACGAGGGAGTAATCATCAGCACGCTGCTGCCAAGCGTTCATAACGTCTTGGTTCTCAGGGATTGGTGCTTCACCTAGCGGTGCTTCTAAGACATAATCTTTCTTGGCAACTATGAGGATGAGCCTCAGGTTCCGGACCCAGTCCGTATAGTTGCTGCCATCATCTTTCAGCTTGGTTTTCTCTAGGAACGCGTTGAAATTGAGGACAACGTGGGCCATTTGATCTACAATACATAGTGTAAAGATTTTTAGACTAAGTTCATGATAATTAAGTTCATATAATCAAATTATTTAATGAACTCCCACTCAGATAGACATCCCTCTAGTTATCTAAGTGAAACATGATCCGAACTCAACTAGGCCGTGTCCGATCATCACGTGAGACGGACTAGTCAAGATCGGTGAACATCTCCATGTTGATCGTATCTTCTATACGACTCATGCTCGACCTTTCGGTCCTCCGTGTTCCGAGGCCATGTCTGTACATGCTAGGCTCGTCAAGTCAACCTAAGTGTATTGCGTGTGTTCCGAGGCCATGTCTGTACATGCTAGGCTCGTCAACACCCGTTGTATGCGAACGTAAGAATCTATCACACCCGATCATCACGTGGTGCTTCGAAACGACGAACCTTCGCAACGGTGCACAGTTAGGGTGAACACTTTCTTGAAATTATTATAAGGGATCATCCTACTTGCTACCGTCGTACTAAGCAAATAAGATGCAAAAACATGATAAACATCACATGCAATCAAATAGTGACATGATATGGCCAATATCATCATGCTCCTTTGATCTCCATCTTCGGGGCACCATGATCATCTTCGTCACCGGCATGACACCATGATCTCCATCATCATGATCTCCATCATTGTGTCTTCATGAAGTTGTCACGCCAACGATTACTTCTACTTCTATGGCTAACCGTTTAGCAACAAAGTAAAGTAAATTACATGGCGTTATTCAATGACACGCAGGTCATGCAAAATAATAAAGACAACTCCTATGGCTCCTGCCGGTTGTCATACTCATCGACATGCAAGTCGTGATTCCTATTACAAGAATATGATCAATCTCATACATCACATATATCATTCATCACATCTTCTGGCCATATCATATCACATATATCACTTGCTGCAAAAACAAGTTAGACGTCCTCTAATTGTTGTTGCAAGTTTTTACGTGGTTTGTAGGTTTCTAGCAAGAACGATTTCTTACCTACGTATGACCACAACGTGATTTGCCAATTTCTATTTACCCTTCATAAGGACCCTTTTCATCGAATCCGTTCCGACTAAAGTAGGAGAGACAGACACCCGCTAGCCACCTTATGCAACTAGTGCATGTCAGTCGGTGGAACCTGTCTCACGTAAGCGTACGTGTAAGGTCGGTCCGGGCCGCTTCATCCTACAATGCCGCCGAAACAAGAAACGACTAGTAGCGGCAAGAAGAATTGGCAACATCAACGCCCACAACTTCTTTGTGTTCTACTCGTGCATAGTAACTACGCATAGGCCTGGCTCATGATGCCACTGTTGGGAATCGTAGCATAATTTAAAATTTTCCTACGCTCACCAAGATGCATCTATGGAGTCTACTAGCAACGAGGGGAAAGGAGTGGATCTACATACCCTTGTAGATCGCGAGCGGAAGCGTTCCAATGAACGTGGATGACGGAGTCGTACTCGCCGTGATCCAAATCACCGATGACCGAGTGCCGAACGGACGGCACCTCCGCGTTCAACACACGTACGGTGCAGCGACGTCTCCTCCTTTCTTGATCCAGCAAGGGGGGAGGAGAGGTTGATGGAGATCCAACAGCACGACGGCGTGGTGGTGGATGTAGCGGCTCTCCGGCAGGGCTTCGTCGAGCTTCTGCGCGAGAGAGAGAGGTGTTGCAGGGGAGGAGGGAGGCGCCAAAGGCTGTAGTATGCTGCCCTCCCTCCCCCCCTTTATATAGGCCCCCAAGGGGGGTGCGCAGCCCTTGGAGATGGGATCTCCAAGGGGGGGGCGGCGGCCAAGGGGGAAGGGGTTGCCTTGCCCCCCAAGGCAAGGGGAAACTCCCCCCCCCTAGGGTTCCCAACCCTAGGCGCATGGGGGGGAGGCCCAAAGTGGCGCCCCAGCCCATTAGGGGCTGGTTCCCCTCCACTTTCAGCCCACGGGGCCCTCCGGGACAGGTGGCCCCACCCGGTGGACCCCCGGGACCCTTCCGGTGGTCCCGGTACAATACCGATAACCCCCGAAACTTTCCCGGTGGCCAAAACTGGACTTCCTATATATAATTCTTCACCTCCGGACCATTCCGGAACCTCTCGTGACGTCCGGGATCTCATCCGGGACTCCGAACAACTTTCGGGTTTCCGCATACATATATCTCTACAACCCTAGCGTCACCGGACCTTAAGTGTGTAGACCCTACGGGTTCGGGAGACATGCAGACATGACCGAGACGCCTCTCCGGTCAATAACCAACAGCGGGATCTGGATACCCATGTTGGCTCCCACATGTTCCACGATGATATCATCGGGTGAACCACGGTGTCGAGGATTCAATCAATCCGTATGCAATTCCCTTTGTCAATCGGTATGTTACTTGCCCGAGATTCGATCGTCGGTATCCCAATACCTTGTTCAATCTCGTTACCGGCAAGTCTCTTTACTCGTACCGCAATGCATGATCCCGTGACTAACGCCTTAGTCACATTGAGCTCATTATGATGATGCATTACCGAGTGGGCCCAGAGATACCTCTCCGTTTACACGGAGTGACAAATCCCAGTCTCGATCCGTGCCAACCCAACAGACACTTTCGGAGATACCCGTAATGCACCTTTATAGTCACCCAGTTACGTTGTGACGTTTGGCACACCCAAAGCACTCCTACGGTATCCGGGAGTTGCACGATCTCATGGTCTAAGGAAAAGATACTTGACATTGGAAAAGCTCTAGCAAACGAAACTACACGATCTTTTATGCTATGCTTAAGTTGGGTCTTGTCCATCACATCATTCTCCTAATGATGTGATCCCGTTATCAATGACATCCTATGTCCATAGTCAGGAAACCATGACTATCTGTTGATCAACGAGCTAGTCAACTAGAGGCTTACTAGGGACAGGTTGTGGTCTATGTATTCACACATGTATTACGATTTCCGGACAATACAATTATAGCATGAATAAAAGACTATTATCATGAACACAGAAATATAATAATAACCATTTATTATTGCCTCTAGGGCATATTTCCAACATTTTCCTTGTCATCGCCGCTATTATTTTTCGGCGTGTCTACCATGTAGGCATCATATGAGGAAGTGGTCGTCCATCGTCCAGTGAATGGCGGGTCCTGGCCTTGCTCCTTGTCGGCATCGTCGTCCATACCGTCGATGTCTTCGGAGCCGTAATCAAGCTCGTCGGTTAAATTTTCGACAGTGGCTATGAAGTGGGTGGCGGGTGGGAAGCTAAATTCTCCATCCTCAGCCCCTAGTTCGAACCGGACATAGTTCGGCTGTGATTCCTCTGCCAAGGACAGGTTCTTTAATGAGTTTAGCACATCGCCCAAGGGCGAGTGTTGGAAGATGTCTGCAACGCTGAATTCGAAAATCGATAACCGATCCAGCTCGGTATCAGCGGGCGTACATGGTCCGGAACTCATAGCCGGAGACGAGTCCGAAGTTCTGTTGACGCAAATATTGCAGGGTGTCGAGTCTGTGTGCGGCTCCAACGCCACGGACTCTACGGCCTCGGAGGGCACGATCTGCTCCGGCTCTAAGGCCGTTGCAGCAACAGGAACCATCTCCTGGATGTGATCGGACGACAGATTTAAGTCATGTTCATCGGAGCGAGGGGGAGCGACCGCCGCGGTCTCAAATCCATTGAAGATCAGGTCTCCATGGACGTCCGCGACGTAATTCAAGCTTCCGAATCTGACCTGATGGCTAGGGGCGTAGCTATCGATCTACTGCAGATGGCCAAGGGAGTTGGCCCGCAGTACGAAGCCGCCGCACACGAAGATCTGTCCGGGGAGGAAGGTTTCTCCTCGGACGGCGTCACTATCGAAGATTGAAGAGGCCATCGAACCTTTCGTCGACGACACAGTGGAACTCTCAATGAAAGCACCAATGTCGGTGTCAAAACCGGCGGATCTCGGATAGGGGGTCCCGAACTGTGCGTCTAAGGTCGATGGTAACAGGAGACGGGGGACACGATGTTTATCCAGGTTCGGGCCCTCTCTATGGAGGTAATACCCTACTTCCTGCTTGATTGATCTTGATGAATATGAGTATTACAAGAGTTGAACTACCACGAGATTGTAATGGCTAAACCCTAGAGGCCTAACCTGTATGACTATGGTAATGAGTATATCCTTTCCGGACTACGCCCTCCGGTTTATATAGACACTAGAGGGATCTAGGGTTACATAGAGTCGGTTACATAAGAAGGAATCTTCATGGTTGGTCGCCTAGCTTGCCTTCCACGCCAAGAAGAGTCCAATCTGGACACAGGTACAGTCTTCGGCCTTCATGTCTTCACAGCCCACCAGTCCGGCCCATTGATAATAGGCCGGACGCCCGAGGACCCCTTAGTCCAGGATTCCCTCAGCCGCTTTCTCCTCCCAGACGACCTCTACTATGACCCCAGGTACGCCCCCGACTCGGACCTGTGGGACACTTGGTTCCGGGACGAGCACGACACGCGGCGGGCATCCTTCTTCGCCGGCACGTCGACGGGGCCGCGGCGGCCACGTCCAGAGCGCCGAGCGGCTGCTCCCCAGGAGCGCGGGCATAGGCGGGTGCGCGGCCTCACGCCCACGCCGTCGCCTTCGCCATCTCCATCGCCACCACCACATCCTCGCATGACAGCGGAGGAGGAGGCCCGTCTCATGGCGCGTGTCATGGAGGACTCCATGCACACACATGATGAGCGCCAACGGGAGGGCCTCAAGGAGATGATGGCCCGCTCCGCCGCCAGCGAGGTCGCCATCCCCAAGTTGGAGATGGTGCCGAAGGAGGAGGTGGTGGAGGAGCCGCCGGTGGCCGCGTTCCACCCTGGCCTGGTGGGCGAGGGGTGGAGCTGGTCGTGCACCGCTGAGCAGATGGCGGCCGCCGTGGAGGGCGTGAACTGGTGCCCCACGGCGCCGCGGTCGCCGAAGCGGGACGCCTTGCCTCGGGAGGTGGTGCAGACACCGGCCACCTTTCAGCCCGCCGCCCCCGTGCACCATGGACCGCCGGCCCAGCTGTGGACGCCGACGGACTACGTCGACCTCGTCAGCAACGACGACGACACCGGCGGCCAGTGAAGACGGCCACGGCCACGGCATCGACGGGCGCGGCAGGAGCGCGCCGGGGGCGTTTTTTTATTTTGTTTTTATGTTAATTATGGAACTGGGCCGTTTAAGTGGATTATGGAACTGGGGCGTTTTGTGGCCGTGACCTCTATATATGTTTTAAGTTTTTTAAGTGCGTTTATTTACTTTTTTAGGCATTTTATTTAAGTTTTTTTGTTTTTTAATCGCGTCCACCCTCGACATGATTTGGGGTGCGGCCGCGCGTTGGGCGCACCCACGACCCAACGGACAAACGTGGACATGGGCGAACCCATCGCTTACCCAAACGGATAGAATCCGGCAAAGCGGACGTCTGTTTAGGGTCGCACGGTGGAGTTGGCCTTACTTGCCTGCAGAGTGGGTGTAGGATTGAAGGGAGGTCAACGCAAATCGTTTTTGGGGTGTGATCTGCCAAGCCGCCGGTCCATCGTAGTTCATCCTTCCGACAAACTTAGTGCGGAGGCGGCTTGAATCTGCCCATACCTAAGTAGTAATCAAGCTGTTGATGCAGGATCCGTGCTTTCCTGCTTGGAGGCAGATAGGTCGTTGCATCTGGATGCGTTACTTCCCTACCTGGAAGAAACGATGCTATGAGGCGATTAGAGAGAGATTAGATTGGGGATTGGTACGTACCAGGGGCTGCATCTAGCGGGTGGAGCTGGATGGAAAATCCATGGGGGGCTGACGTGGGAGTACCACCAGTTAATTGAGGATCACGTAGATCGAGATGGCTGGCGGCTGCCATGGGGATACATACAAAATAGGTTTTGGGGCTGGAGTATACACGGACGTTTTAGAGAAAGATTATCATTTTTTATGGCATTGGTGGGTAATATGTTGAGCTTAAAAGTAGATCTAAAGGTGTGAGTTTTCTGATTTTCTAAATTAAAGGTTGGATGTTTCCAATTTTTCTGAGAATTTCTAGCATATATTTCTCTTATAAAAATTGTCTCCATCCAACGGTTATGTTATCTTTTTCTACGAATTAAGCGGCCAGATCTTTCTAATCATTGTGGGATTTTTTAAAATATTCTCTTTTTTCTAGTGATCCCATCAAATACCTTTTATATATAAATAGATTCTGTTTGCCATGGTCAAAAAATCTGACGTCAGATTAGTAGTGGAGTCCCTTCTTTTTGGAAACGCTAGGCATGGGTCAACAGACGCCAGTTTCGGCCGGTCGCATCAGAGCCGTCAGATCCGTTGCCCACCAACGATCCGATTAGGCGCCTGTGTCGTCCCCTTCCCACTGTGTTGTCTTATTACCCAAATCAAGCAAACGGGCCACGGAAGAAAAGAACGATAGCGAGAGTTGCCGACAACACTGTCCCCAGCCATGGACGTGTGATGCCTCGTCATTGACGATGCTTGTAGCCTTGCCATCGACATTCCCATCGCTCGTCGATTCTAGCGCCTACCTATGGACGATTCGCTGCTCCGACGTCGTCGCTCGTAGCACCGGCCCGAAAGAGGTTGCAGATCCCCACCCCAAAGGCTGCAGCAGTAGATGCGCTGCCCTGGTCGTCAACGCTCGAAGCACGGATGCACCGTCCGCCGTCCTCGACGTCGTCTCCCATGTCACCACTTCACCCCCTGCCATTGCAGTAAAAAACTCGCTGGTTGTAGCTTTTACAAGTGCCGTTTGCAGCCACCACATCGCCACCCTGCCGTTGTCACAACACCACTTCCATCGGTAGAAGCAAAAAAAATGTCAGTTACAACTTCGTCGAAAATGTTCCAGCATCCCCCATCACCTGTTTCTCTTATTTCATCCTAGTCCCAGCACAAACGCACATCGGTTCCAGCATCGCCAAGCATCGGTTACAGCAAAATGACACCAGTTGCAACAAAAACGCAATGCTAGGTTTTGCGTTGTAGCTTCCCCTAGCGGTGATTGCAGCTTTCCCCGGCGGTGGTTGCAGCTTTCGGCGTCGCAGTTGCGGTTCTGTGCGGTGGTGGATGCAGCTTTCGGCGTCGATGGTCACTGTATCGGCCTCGGAGAGCTCTAACACCGGTGACACCGGTTGTAGCATGGAGTTACGCCAGTTGTAGCATCATGTGAGCTGGTTGTAGCTGGAGCGCTGCTGCACAGAGCAGGACCGCTATCCTCACCCTCATAGTCACCACGGTCACAACAAAAAAAAGCATGGCTGCTGTTCACATCAGCTCGTGATGTCGCTTGTAGCGAGCATGTTGCGGCACTCATCGGCTGACATCCACAGAATTACCGCCTTTCATCACAATGTTGGAAATATGCCGTAGAGGCAATAATAAAAGGTTATTATTATATTTCTTTGTTCATGCTATAATTGTCTATTGTTCATGCTATAATTGTATTGTCCGGAAATCGTAATACATGTGTGAATACATAGACCACAACGTGTCCCTAGTAAGCCTCTAGTTGACTAGCTCGTTGATCAACAGATAGTCATGGTTTCCTGACTATGGACATTGGATGTCATTGATTACGGGATCACATCATTAGGAGAATGATGTGATGGACAAGACCCAATCCTAAGCATAGCATAAAAGATCGTGTAGTTTCGTTTGCTAGAGCTTTTCCAATGTCAAGTATCTTTTCCTTAGACCATGAGATCGTGCAACTCCCGGATACCGTAGGAGTGCTTTGGGTGTGCCAAACGTCACAACGTAACTGGGTGACTATAAAGGTGCACTACGGGTATCTCCGAAAGTATCTGTTGGGTTGGCACGGATCGAGACTGGGATTTGTCACTCCGTGTGACGGAGAGGTATCTCTGGGCCCACTCGGTAATGCATCATCATAATGAGCTCAATGTGACTAAGGCGTTAGTCACGGGATCATGCATTGCGGTACGAGTAAAGAGACTTGCCGGTAACGAGATTGAACAAGGTATTGGGATACCGACGATCGAATCTCGGGCAAGTAACATACCGATTGACAAAGGGAATTGCATACGGAATTGATTGAATCCTCGACACCGTGGTTCATCCGATGAGATCATCGTGGAACATGTGGGAGCCAACATGGGTATCCAGATCCCGCTGTTGGTTATTGACCGGAGAGGCGTCTCGGTCATGTCTGCATGTCTCCCGAACCCGTAGGGTCTACACACTTAAGGTCCGGTGACGCTAGGGTTGTAGAGATATATGTATGCGGAAACCCGAAAGTTGTTCGGAGTCCCGGATGAGATCCCTGACGCCACGAGAGGTTCCGGAATGGTCCGGAGGTGAAGAATTATATATAGGAAGTCCAGTTTCGGCCACCGGGAAAGTTTCGGGGGTTACCGGTAATGTACCGGGACCACCGGAAGGGTCCCGGGGGTCCACCGGGTGGGGCCACCTATCCCGGAGGGCCCCGTGGGCTGAAAGTGGAAGGGAACCAGCCCTTAGTGGGCTGGGGCGCCCCCCTTGGGCCTCCCCCCATGCGCCTAGGGTTGGGAACCCTAGGGGGGGAGTTCCCCCTTGCCTTGGGGGGCAAGGCAACCCCTTCCCCCCTTGTGGCCGCCGCCCCCCCTTGAGATCTCATCTCTTGGGGCCGGCGCCCCCCCCCCAGGGGGCCTATATAAAAGGGGGGGAGGGGGGGCAGCACACAACAGCCTTGGGCGCCTCCCTCCTCCCCTGCAACACCTCTCTCTCTCTCGCAGAAGCTCGGCGTAGCCCTGCGAGAGACCCGCTACATCCACCACCACGCCGTCGTGCTGCTGGATCTCCATCAACCTCTCCTTCTCCCTTGCTGGATCAAGAAGGAGGAGACATCGCTGCACCGTACGTGTGTTGAACGCGGAGGTGCCGTCCGTTCGGCACTCGGTCATCGGTGATTTGGATCACGGCGAGTACGACTCCGTCATCCACGTTCATTGGAACGCTTCCGCTCGCGATCTACAAGGGTATGTAGATGCACTCCCTTCCCCTCGTTGCTAGTATACTCCATAGATGCATCTTGGTGAACGTAGGAACATTTTAAAATTATGCTACGATTCCCAACAGTGGCATCATGAGCCAGGCCTATGCGTAGTTACTATGCACGAGTAGAACACAAAGCAGTTGTGGGCATTGAGTTTGCCAATTCTTCTTGCCGCTACTAGTCGTTTCTTGTTTCGGCAGCATTGTAGGATGAAGCGGCCTGGACCGACCTTACACGTACGCTTACGTGAGACAGGTTCCACCGATTGACATGCACTAGTTGCATAAGGTGGCTAGCGGGTGTCTGTCTCTCCTACTTTAGTCGGAACGGATTCGATGAAAAGGGTCCTTATGAAGGTTAAATAGAAATTGGCAAATCACGTTGTGGTCATACGTAGGTAAGAAAACGTTCTTGCTGGAAACCTACAAACCACGTAAAAACTTGCAACAACAATTAGAGGACGTCTAACTTGTTTTTGCAGCAAGTGATATATGTGATATGATATGGCCAGAAGATGTGATGAATGATATATGTGATGTATGAGGTTGATCATATTCTTGTAATAGGAATCACGACTTGCATGTCGATGAGTATGACAACCGGCAGGAGCCATAGGAGTTGTCTTTATTATTTTGCATGACCTGCGTGTCATTGAATAACGCCATGTAAATTACTTTACTTTGTTGCTAAACGCGTTAGCCATAGAAGTAGAAGTAATCGTTGGCGTGACGACTTCATGAAGACACAATGATGGAGATCATGATGATGGAGATCATGGTGTCATGCCGGTGACGAAGATGATCATGGTGCCCCGAAGATGGAGATCAAAGGAGCATAATGATATTGGCCATATCATGTCACTATTTGATTGCATGTGATGTTTATCATGTTTTTGCATCTTATTTGCTTAGAACGACGGTAGTAAGTAAGATGATCCCTTATAATAAATTTCAAGAAAGTGTTCACCCTAACTGTGCACCGTTGCGAAGGTTCATTGTTTCGAAGCACCACGTGATGATCGGGTGTGATAGATTCTAACGTTCGAATACAACGGGTGTTGACGAGCCTAGCATGTACAGACATGGCCTCGGAACACACGCAATACACTTAGGTTGACTTGACGAGCCTAGCATGTACAGACATGGCCTCGGAACACGGAGGACCGAAAGGTCGAGCATGAGTCGTATAGAAGATACGATCAACATGGAGATGTTCACCGATCTTGACTAGTCCGTCTCACGTGATGATCGGACACGGCCTAGTTGAATTCGGATCATGTTTCACTTAGATGACTAGAGGGATGTCTATCTAAGTGGGAGTTCATTAAATAATTTGATTATATGAACTTAATTATCATCAACTTAGTCTAAAATCTTTACACTATGTATTGTAGATCAAATGGCCAACGTTGTCCTCAATTTCAACGCGTTCATAGAGAAAACCAAGCTGAAAGATGATGGCAGCAACTATACGGACTGGGTCCGGAACCTGAGGCTCATCCTCATAGTAGCCAAGAAAGATTATGTCTTAGAAGCACCGCTAGGTGAAGCACCAATCCCAGAGAACCAAGACGTTATGAACGCTTGGCAGCAGCGTGCTGATGATTACTCCCTCGTTCAGTGCGGCATGCTTTACAGCTTAGAACTGGGTCTCCAAAAGCGTTTTGAGAAACATGGAGCATATGAGATGTTCGAGGAGCTGAAACTGGTTTTTCAAGCTCATGCCCGGGTCGAGAGATATGAAGTCTCCGACAAGTTCTTCAGCTGTAAAATGGAGGAGAACAGTTCTGTTAGTGAGCACATACTCAGAATGTCTGGGTTGCACAACCGCTTGTCTCAGCTGGGAGTTAATCTCCCGGATGACGCGGTCATTGACAGAATCCTCCAGTCGCTTCCACCAAGCTACAAGAGCTTTGTGATGAACTACAATATGCAGGGGATGGAAAAGACCATTCCCGAGGTATATTTAATGCTGAAATCAGCTGAGGTAGAGATCAGAAAAGAACATCAAGTGTTGATGGTGAATAAAACCACTAAGTTCAAGAAGGGCAAGGGTAAGAAGAACTTCAAGAAGGACGGCAAGGGAGTTGCCGCGCCCGGTAAACCAGTTACCGGGAAGAAGTCAAAGAATGGACCCAAGCCCGAGACTGAGTGCTTTTATTGCAAGGGAAGTGGTCACTGGAAGCGGAACTGCCCCAAATACTTAGCGGACAAGAAGAAGGCCGGCAACACCCAAGGTATATGTGATATACAAGTAATTGATGTGTACCTTACCAGTACTCGTAGTAGCTCCTGGGTATTTGATACCGGTGCGGTTGCTCATATTTGTAACTCAAAACAAGAACTACGGAATAAACGGAGACTGGCGAAGGACGAGGTGACGATGCTCGTCGGGAATGGTTCCAAGGTCGATGTGATCGCCGTCGGCACGCTACCTCTGCATCTCCCTACGGGATTAGTTTTAAACCTCAATAATTGTTATTTAGTGCCAGCTTTGAGCATGAACATTGTATCTGGATCTCGTTTAATTCGAGATGGCTACTCATTTAAATCTGAGAATAATGGTTGTTCTATTTATTTGAGAGATATGTTTTATGGTCATGCCCCGCTGGTCAATGGTTTATTTTTGATGTATCTCGAACGTGATGTTACACATGTTCATAGTGTGAATACCAAAAGATGTAAAGTTGATAACGATAGTGCCACATACTTGTGGCACTGCCGCCTTGGTCACATTGGTGTCAAGCGCATGAAGAAGCTCCATGCAGATGGACTTTTGGAGTCTCTTGATTACGAATCATTTGACACGTGCGAACCATGCCTCATGGGTAAGATGACCAAGACTCCGTTCTCCGGAACAATGGAGCGAGCAACCAACTTATTGGAAATCATACATACCGATGTGTGTGGTCCAATGAGTGTTGAGGCTCGCGGAGGATATCGTTATGTTCTTACTCTCACTGATGATTTAAGTAGATATGGGTATGTCTACCTGATGAAACACAAGTCTGAAACCTTTGAAAAGTTCAAGGAATTTCAGAGTGAAGTTGAGAATCAACGTGACAGGACAATAAAATTCCTACGATCAGATCGTGGTGGAGAATATTTAAGTCACGAGTTTGGTGCACACTTAAGGAAATGTGGAATAGTTTCACAACTCACGCCGCCTGGAACACCTCAGAGAAACGGTGTGTCCGAACGTCGTAATCGCACTCTATTGGATATGGTGCGATCTATGATGTCTCTTACCGATTTACCGCTCTCATTTTGGGGTTATGCTTTAGAGACTGCCGCATTCACTTTAAATAGGGCTCCGTCGAAATCCGTTGAGACGACACCGTATGAATTATGGTTTGGGAAGAAACCTAAGCTGTCGTTTCTAAAAGTTTGGGGATGCGATGCTTATGTCAAGAAACTTCAACCTGAAAAGCTCGAACCCAAATGGGAAAAATGCGTCTTCATAGGATACCCTAAGGAAACTATTGGGTATACCTTCTACCTCAGATCCGAAGGCAAGATCTTCGTTGCCAAGAACGGGTCCTTTCTGGAGAAGGAGTTTCTCTCGAAAGAATTGAGTGGGAGGAAAGTGGAACTTGATGAGGTGATAGTCACCCCTTCCGAACCGGAAAGTAGCGCAGCGCGGGAAAATGTTCCTGTGGTGCCTACACCGACTGGGGAGGAAGTTAATGATGATGATCATGAAGCTTCGGATCAAGTTACTACTGAACTTCGTAGGTCCACAAGGACACGTTCCGCACCAGAGTGGTACGGCAACCCTGTCCTGGAAATCATGTTGTTAGACAACGGTGAACCTTCGAACTATGAAGAAGCGATGGCGGGCCCGGATTAAGACAAATGGCTAGAAGCCATGAAATCCGAGATAGGATCCATGTATGAAAACGAAGTATGGACTTTGACTGACTTGCCCGATGATCGGCGAGCCATAGAAAACAAATGGATCTTTAAGAAGAAGACAGACACGGATGGTAATGTGACCATCCATAAGGCTCGACTTGTCGCTAAGGGTTATCGACAAGTTCAAGGGGTTGACTACGATGAGACTTTCTCACCCGTAGCGAAGCTGAAGTCCGTCCGAATCATGTTAGCAATTGCCGCATACTATGATTATGAGATATGGCAGATGGACGTCAAAACGGCATTCCTTAACGGCTTCCTTAAGAAAGAGTTGTATATGATGCAGCCGGAAGGTTTTGTCTGTCCTAAGAATGCTAACAAAGTATGCAAGCTCCAGCACTCAATCTATGGGCTGGTGCAAGCATCTCGGAGTTGGAACATTCGCTTTGATGAGATGATCAAAGCGTTTGGGTTTACACAGACTTATGGAGAAGCCTGTGTTTACAAGAAAGTGAGTGGGAGCTCTGTAGCATTTCTCATATTATATGTGGATGACATACTATTGATGGGAAATGATATAGAATTCTTGGAAAGTATAAAGGCCTATTTGAATAAGTGTTTTTCAATGAAGGACCTTGGAGAAGCTGCTTATATATTAGGCATCAAGATCTATAGAGATAGATCGAGACGCCTCATTGGTCTTTCACAGAGTACATACCTTGACAAGATATTGAAGAAGTTCAATATGGATCAGTCCAAGAAGGGGTTCTTGCCTGTATTGCAAGGTGTGCAATTGAGCACGGCTCAATGCCCGACCACGGCAGAAGATAGAGAAAAGATGAGTGTCATCCCCTATGCCTCGGCCATAGGGTCTATTATGTATGCCATGCTGTGTACCAGACCTGATGTAAACCTTGCCGTAAGTTTGGTAGGAAGGTACCAAAGTAATCCCGGCATGGAACACTGGACAGCGGTCAAGAATATCCTGAAGTACCTGAAGAGGACTAAGGATATGTTTCTCGTTTATGGAGGTGACGAATAGCTCGTCGTAAAGGGTTACGTCGACGCTAGCTTCGACACAGATCTGGATGACTCGAAGTCACAAACCGGATACGTGTATATTTTGAATGGAGGAGCAGTAAGCTGGTGCAGTTGCAAGCAAAGCGTAGTGGCGGGATCTACATGTGAAGCGGAGTACATGGCGGCCTCGGAGGCAGCACAGGAAGCAGTCTGGATGAAGGAGTTCATTACCGACCTAGGGGTGATTCCCAATGCGTCGGGCCCGATGACTCTCTTCTGTGACAACACTGGAGCTATTGCCCTTGCAAAGGAGCCCAGGTTTCACAGGAAGACCAGGCATATCAAGCGTCGCTTCAACTCCATTCGTGAAAGTGTTCAAAATGGAGACATAGATATTTGTAAAGTACATACGGACCTGAATGTAGCAGATCCGTTGACTAAACCTCTCCCTAGAGCAAAACATGATCAACACCAGGAGGCAATGGGTGTTCGATTCATCACAATGTAACTAGATTATTGACTCTAGTGCAAGTGGGAGACTGTTGGAAATATGCCCTAGAGGCAATAATAAATGGTTATTATTATATTTCTTTGTTCATGATAATTGTCTATTGTTCACGCTATAATTGTGTTATCCGGAAATCGTAATACATGTGTGAATACATAGACCACAACGTGTCCCTAGTAAGCCTCTAATTGACTAGCTCGTTGATCAACAGATAGTCATGGTTTCCTGACTATGGACATTGGATGTCGTTGATAACGGGATCACATCATTAAGAGAATGATGTGATGGACAAGACCCAATCCTAAGCATAGAATAAAAGATCGTGTAGTTTCGTTTGCTAGAGCTTTTCCAATGTCAAGTATCTTTTCCTTAGACCATGAGATCGTGCAACTCCCGGATACCGTAGGAGTGCTTTGGGTGTGCCAAACGTCACAACGTAAATGGGTGACTATAAAGGTGCACTACGGGTATCTCCGAAAGTGTCTGTTGGGTTGGCACGGATCGAGACTGGGATTTGTCACTCCGTGTGACGGACAGGTATCTCTGGGCCCACTCGGTAATGCATCATCATAATGAGCTCAATGTGACTAAGGCGTTAGTCACGGGATCATGCATTATGGTACGAGTAAAGAGACTTGCTGGTAACGAGATTGAACAAGGTATTGGGATACCGACGATCGAATCTCGGGCAAGTAACATACCGATTGACAAAGGGAATTGTATACGGGATTGATTGAATCCTCGACATCGTGGTTCATCCGATGAGATCATCGTGGAACATGTGGGAGCCAACATGGGTATCCAGATCCCGCTGTTGGTTATTGACCGGAGAGGCGTCTCGGTCATGTCTGCATGTCTCCCGAACCCGTAGGGTCTACACACTTAAGGTCCGGTGACGCTAGGGTTGTAGAGATATATGTATGCGGAAACCCGAAAGTTGTTCGGAGTCCCGGATGAGATCCCGGACGTCACGAGGAGTTCCGGAATGGTCCGGAGGTGAAGAATTATATATAGGAAGTCCAGTTTCGGCCACCGGGAAAGTTTCGGGGGTTACCGGTAATGTACCGGGACCACCGGAAGGGTCCCGAGGGTCCACCGGGTGGGGCCACCTATCCCGGAGGGCCCCGTGGGCTGAAAGTGGAAGGGAACCAGCCCTTAGTGGGCTGGGGCGCCCCCCCTTGGGCCTCCCCCCATGCGCCTAGGGTTGGGAACCCTAGGGGGGAGTTCCCCCTTGCCTTGGGGGGCAAGGCAACCCCTTCCCCCTTGTGGCCGCCGCCCCCCCTTGAGATCTCATCTCTTGGGGCCGGCGCCCCCCCAGGGGGCCTATATAAAAGGGGGGAGGGAGGGCAGCACACAACAGCCTTGGGCGCCTCCCTCCTCCCCTGCAACACCTCTCTCTCTCTCGCAGAAGCTCGGCGTAGCCCTGCCAGAGACCCGCTACATCCACCACCACGCCGTCGTGCTGCTGGATCTCCATCAACCTCTCCTTCTCCCTTGCTGGATCAAGAAGGAGGAGACGTCGCTGCACCGTACGTGTGTTGAACGCGGAGGTGCCGTCCGTTCGGCACTCGGTCATCGGTGATTTGGATCACGACGAGTACGACTCCGTCATCCACGTTCATTGGAACGCTTCCGCTCGCGATCTACAAGGGTATGTAGATGCAGTCCCTTCCCCTCGTTGCTAGTATACTCCATAGATGCATCTTGGTGAACGTAGGAAAATTTTAAAATTATGCTACGATTCCCAACACACAATCCCCTCATCATGTGAGCATCAGAAACCATGGCTGGCATCCCTTGCCTTTTCACGTGATAGCCCCATCCCTCCTTGCAGCACCGAGATTTGAGAGCGGCGCCGCCCCTCGTAGCTTCGTCGGGGGGGGGGGTGGTGGGGGGGTCACAACTGGAGCTGGACCAATGAGGATTGCAGGTGGCCATGGCTGCGCGAGAGAGACGAGATGCGAAGAGAAATGAAAGCCTCTCGTTTGGCGAAGAGATAAGGGACAAAGTGTGATGCAGTTTGTGGGCCCCACAGGACACACTGTGCTTTGAGCAACCGACGCAATTCCTAGCCGGTCGCCCGATAGGAATGGTTTCCCTTTCTTTTTACAGTGAAACCTACAAGCCCGAAAACTTAGGGAGTTCTTATATGTGATGCACCTATGCGTTAGTCACTTTCATCAGGGACCGTCAGATCTTCACCCAAGGGCTAAAAGAAGATCGTACACCGTTCATCTTCAACCTCCCCTTCTTCTTCCTCATGCAACGACCCACCTACCCCGCCGCAACCACCTGCATTCGCCCGCCACGGTCGGCGTGCGCTGCCTCGCTGTCCCGCCATCACTTCAATCTTTCCCTACCGCTCGTGCATGGCTCATCCTCGGGGTGGCTGGTGCTCCTCACAATGTCCCAGCCTTCGGCGTCAAGCGGAAATCAACTGGCGGTGACAAGAATTTCCGGTACCTGACAATTCGAAATTTTGAAAAACTTATGTGTAAAACAGGTTGAGTGGCACGTTAGCAATCCCACCTTTCATCTCTGCCCTTGGTTACTGATCCAATGCCCCCTGTCGCTAGTTTCCAATTTTTTGCCAAATTGTAGTTTGCACTGAATACGTTGCCTTGTTTTAGTTTGTTTGCACTGGTGGAATCTATTTGAAGTAACAATGTGGGACTATTAACATTGAAGTATCAATGTTGTCTTGGTTGTTCCTACTTTTGACCGGAATGCAGATCATGAATTCGAAACTCAGCGGTACCTATTTTCCCCCATCACTACCTATTTTTCTCACGTGACTCGCGGCCCAGAAAAGGCCTAGTCCAGTGTTTCTGAGGAGGCCCAACAGTGCAGTAAAGCCCACTGGTTGTCTAAAAAATATAAGGAAAGTCCAGTACAGTCTCGTTACTACGAAAAAGAGGAAAGCCCAGGGACGCACAAAAAATAGTACCACCTCGGATAGAAAAAAATATCAAATATATAATATGGGTGAGAGGGTTAAAAAATTTAGAGAAACACACCCTGTTTTATTTCTAGGCATAGATAATTTTTTATATTAATTCTATTAAAATGTTCATCTTTGCGCCGAGTCGGATCCATGAAGCGCTACCATCTATCAGGATGGGATCGCCGCCGTCGCCGATGGCAAGGCCAGCGGCGTCTTGGGAACCTGGGTTAATAGGTTGACGGTGTCCATGATGCCCAGGTTACTCAGGCTTACGAGAACGTGCAACAACAACAATTGTGCTTTGTTGCGTTGTCGGCACCCCTACCTCGGAGGTGATCTTGTTTGGAGAAGTGGGGATCTTGGCACTCATGGCAATGGTCTAGTGTGTGCTCATGGAGCACCATGCCCTTCTGCTTGCACAACCGGCTAACGGGTAGCATGGGCTGATGTGACACTGGACGCCATTGGGACGACACAGAGCATCAATTGGAGGTGGCATGGTGGTGCCGCTGAGTTGGATCTTGGCGAGGCCACGGTCGACGACTTTGCTTCCGACATCCGGCGCACGGGCATCACCAGCCGTCAGATCGAAATACGAATTGACGGCTTACGACATGTGTGACACATGTTTCGCATCAAAGCTCTGCAGGCAAGTGTTTCCCCCTAATTTTCCTTACGTAGGAAAAGAGTGACCAATTGCCCCCTCTCTATTTTCGGGTGGAAATTCGCTTTTCATACGACATGTAAATATTCATTTTTGCTAATTTCTTTGTAGTTTGTAAATAATCGTGCAGCTTTTTATGTATGAGGAAATAATCATGCGTTTGCACACTCCTCCATTTGGTACCAAGTTGTTGTATTTTATTCTTGGTGTTGAAAATTCAACGATTATTCCAAAACTTGATACTTTGAGGTTCCAGCCCATAAGGGTATTGAAATTAATTCTACAATCTAGATGATATCGGGACGAACTAATTCTGGATCTCATATTGCAATTGCAGGCTCTTTAGTCCGGTCCGAAATAATCACCATTCTAAAACTTTAAACAAACACACCCAAATACGAGTCGACGAGGACTTAAGCCTAGGTTGTGAGGATTCACAATCTTCTTGGTAACATGCTTCTTAGTAAGAACAAACTATCAACTTCTATGTTTTTTTATCACGTGTTTGTGATCTGGTGACACTTTAAACCCTGTCTAAATTTGTTTGGCATTCCCAAAACTATTTCACACGTGTGGTACCACTTTTCGACATCAATTGGGTTGATCCTAATAGCTCGACCACGCTCGTCAAAACAACATTTTGCTTAGACATAGACAGTCGCTCACCACAGGAAATATGTCTTCCAGAACACACCTTCGCCATCACATAAACAAGACTCGATCATTGTTCTGATATCCTTGTATTTAACACCATAATAAATTTCTTTCTTTCTTGCGGGTGAACACCATAATAATTGCCAAGCTAATGCATGCGGCTGCTCACGCGATTGCTAAGTTTAATAAAGATCAGCCACCGTCATTCTTGATTCCAATCCTTATATCGGGCATGATTATTATTCAATAAGGCCGTCAAAGTACAAAAATAAATATTGATTCATACATGTATGACCTCGTAGAATGAGTACAAACAAAATCAATTAAAGACTTTTCGTGTGTGGGGCACCTGCTTGTACTTGATTCCAATTTTTGCATGCCTAATGCCCTAATGTTATCAAAAGCTTGTTCAACCACCAGATAGGGTATGATATCCCATTAACATGCAATCTGAAATTGTACATATAACTTTGATGAGATTGAAGCACAATTGATCGTCTGAATTAGACAAGTTCTTCCTTCAACAAATTAAACAAGGATCCCTGCGACAACAACAAAATTAAGCAAGCAAGATGCGGTTAATTGGATCAAATAATTTCTACCTTTTCTGCAAAACAATAATAATTTCTACTTGTTGATGACGCATGGTCCAATCAAATCTCACTATCTTTCCATTGTCAAAGAGTGAAGCCTTTTGTCGGGCTTGGATGGGAATTTCCTTGACATGGTCACGGAAGGAGAAAGGAAGGATCATGATATATCTCCAAATGTGAGACCAAAAATAGAGTAGTATATCGTGGCACCGAAAATAGCACACGCTACAGAGAAAGTGAAATACTAAATATTCAACAGCTTTGATTAGTTCAGTGTCGTGTCGAATGATTTGGACCGACAAACGTTTAAAGATGTGGTCCAGTCATTCGCTGTCGACCATATTAATACGACTATCGTCTCTTGCTTGATTGGTCGCATAGGAATGAGCACTGTAGCTTGGTCACCATGATGTGGTGATGGTTGGACTTGTGCTCTAGTCCGGTGGTTGCCAGCTTCATTTTGTTTCCTTTCCTGCTTAGTTTATTACTCCATGCATAGTACTCTCATATTTAGTCGCGTGACCGATTAAGAACTCTCATATGTAGTTGGAGTTTTCTTCTTAAATAGTCAAAGTATTTGCTGGAGTTGATGGCATCCATAGATGGCACCCCCGGCAAGTCGCTAGCTAGGTGTAAAAATAACCTACACATAATTAAAGACAGAAGCAGATGGGGAGGATATCCTCACGCCCAAAACACTTGTTTTGGTTGGAGCTTGACGCCAAAGATTTGTAAAGGAAGATCTCTGCCCAGCCTGCTTGCTTTTGGTACACCTCATTATGTAATCTGTTGATGTGATAGAACCAAAATTATTTTTAGTTGCCAAAAAGGTACGTACCGAGCAACCTAGCTAAGGCTACTCATAGTGGGAGTATCATATACTAGTATCATGCACAATCTAATAATTTTTTGAATTTAGGATCTGTAGTGTTCTAACCACTCGTCGGCTAGTTGGCTTTTTTGACGTAAATATCGTTTTTGCTTCGTATTAAATCTGAGTTTTAGAGAATTTGCTAAGATGCCCTGAGCATGGACAACAAGGAGCCAAAGCGGGACGCGGGCGGAGAGCAACAGGCATGTGCGGTGCCTCCCGCGCAAGCTGTTCTCCTCTCGTCGTGTTCGATCGACCAAAGCTCCTCCATCCATGGGACACCGCGCGTGCGTGGAGCATCCACCATTGCCCGACCGCTTTTGACCACAGAAAGCCACCTAGAAATAAATTCCTATACGGCATGCTTTACAACTTTTTTCGTGTGCCGGCCCTCTTTTTCTCGACGATCGTGTGCCGATCTTTTACACGGTTGGTAGTTTTTCTTCTTCGCTTCTGCTTCGGTAGACCCCCCTTAAACACATTAACGATTAAGATTACTCCATACCCCTTCATAATAAAGGGCACAATGGTCATTTTAAAAGTATATCACCTTTGAGTTTTTTTTTGAGTAATTACCAAAACAAGAATGAGGGGTCGAACTCATAACCTCATCCTTCAGTTTAGGGGAGCTAGCCACTGGACTACGCCACCACTGCTAAAAATGTAAATCACAAAATATACTATTATTTGCTCCTTGTAGTACTTTGTACTCCTCAAGTTTTTTTTTCCTTTTGAGAATCTTTGTACTACTCAAGTTGTTCAAGGGTTATGTGCGTCTATATTTATTTTGTGTGGAGGAACGTAGCAAAGTACTACGTGGATACATGTGCAAATCTCAAATCGATTTGTGCAAGCTATACTTGTACACGTGTGCGCGCATGTCATTTCTGTTGATTTCTTCGTCATAGATTCATGGATGTAGTCTAGTGTATGTGTATGTGTCTCCAAACAGCCATTGTATCATGTATGTATGTTCCCATTTTTTATAATTTTGTTCCCAAATTTAAAAAGTTGATAAATTTTAAAAAAAAGTACGTAGTATGCAAATTGTCTTCAATATAAATTATTGGGAATTTGTTAACAATTTTGAAAAAAATGTTCAATTTTATAAAATTTCCATACACAATTTAAAACTTCAAAATTATTGACAAAATTTCAAGAAGTGGTTACGATATGAGAAAATATTCATGTTAATTGATAATGACGAAAACTGCAAATAACTAAAGCATTCAAATTAGGAAAAATTACATGCTTAGAGATCCATCCGTCTGGCCTAGTCTAACACACTCCTCTCAACTGGTGTTTTTTTTGGACCATGGATAAGTGACTCCAACTTCTGGCAGTAGCCTGGCACGAACATATGAGGCATCCGAGCCAGGTTTAAACGACTTCCGACATTGTTTGCACGTTGCCATACGTCCGACAAGATATCATACCCTTTTCACCGAGAAAACTCCAGAAAATACAAAATTTGTCAAGAATCCAAACAACTTGGCATAATGCCTTGAATTGGTCACATAAGTTTGTGGAAAAAAACTGGGGCCATTTGACAGATGTGAAAAGACAATGTGCTTTAAAACAGGCTCTTCTAGCTTTACGAAACACCCACCGTTGAACATGATCTAGTTTTGGACATTCTTAAAATGACCTCAGCTTTTGCAAGTAGGTGGGTATACCCGTGGTAGACATCCATGCCTAGTTTAAATGATTGCCGACACCATATGCAAGTTACGACACGTCCGATCATTTATCTACATTTTTGACTTAGAAAACTCCAGAAGATGCAAAAAAAACTCGAAAACCGAAACAACTTGGGATTGTGCCTTGAATTGGTCATAGCAGATGGTAGAAATTTTTTCGGGCCCATTCGAAGGATGTCGAGATACAACGTGCTCACAAACGGAGCCTTGTGGGCAACCCGAACACCCTTCATTGAACATGGTCTAGTTTTGGACATTCTTGAAATGAAACCAACTTTTTCAAGAAGGTGTGCATGCACATGGTAGTCATCCATGCTAGTTTGAATGATTTCTAACACCGTATGCAAGTTGCGACACGTCCGGCCATTTATCTACCTTTTTTGTCTGAGAAAACTCCATAAAATGCAAAATTTGTCAAAAACCAAAACAACATGGCATGGTGCCTTGAATTACTCATAGAAGATGGTGGAAAGTTTGAATGATGTGCCCATTTGAATGATGTCGAGAAATGATGTGCTCTCAGACGGAGCCTTCTGGCCAACGTAAACACCCTCCATTGAGCATGGTCTAGTTTTGTACATTTTTGAAATGTTACCAACTTCTTCAAGGAGGTGGGCATGCCCATGGTAGCCATCCATGCCAGATTTGAACGATTTCTGGCACCATATGCAAGTTACGACATGTGTGACTATTCATCGGGCTTTTTTGACCAAGAAAACTCCAGAAAAGGCAAAGTTTGTCGAAACTAAAAAACTTGACATGATGCCTTGAATTTGTCGTACAAGTTCATGGTAAAAAATAGGGTCATTTAAAGGATGTCGGGAAACAACGTGCTCTGAGGCGAAGCCTTCTAGCCTAACCGAACACCACCCATTAAACATTGTCTATGTTTGGACATTCTTTAAATGACCCCAACTTTTGTAAGCATGTGGGCATCCCAATGGTTGGCATCCATGTTAGGTTTGAACGACTTCCGATGCCGTATGCAAGTGTCGCAAATGTCGTGCCATTTATCGCTCTTTTTTTACCGAGAAAATTTCAGAAAATGCAAATTTTTGTCGAAAACCAAAATAACTTGGCATGCCTTGAATTGATCATACAAGGCCATGGAAATTTAGGCCATTTGAAGGATGTCGGGATACAGGGTGCTCTCAAGCGAAACCTTGTGGCCACCCGAACACCCTCCGTTGAATTTTTTTTTGCCATTCATGAAATGGTCTTAACTTTTGCTACCAGGGGGGCATGCCCATGATAGGCATATATGCCAGGTTTGACGTAAAAATATATTTAAAATTACTATCTAAAAAGGTAACCAAGTTTTAAAACAATAATAAATCAAAAAGAAGAAAAATGAATTAACATGAATAGAGAAGAAAAAAATATAAAAGAAAAGAATGCTTAGGCTTTGGCCCAACTAGGCGACAACATCGCTCCTGTCAGGCGCCTATTAGGCCGGCCTAAGCATTCACAGATTTTGAAAAGCACATCAGTTTTTAGAATAATGTTCATGGATTTGAAAAATTTATAGATTTTCAAAAAAAAAATTTACCAAAGAAAGATGCAAAACAATGTTCCCGATTTTGGGAACCCAGCTTGCCAGCTGGATTAAAAAAACTCATCGTATGTGAAAAAAAAAGTTCATCAATCTTGAAAAAAAAAATCACATGTTTTGAAGAAGGGTTCACAGATTTGTTTTTTAATAAGGATTCGAAACAAGTTCACAGATTTGGAAAATATTTCATAAATTTAATAAAAGTTCACGATTTTTAAAAAGAAAACAAAAATGGAAAAAAGTAGAAAACAAAAAAAAATGAAACTCGACAAAAAAAATTGGAAACCCACTGCGTATTATAAGTAAGATAGCTGTCATACCAATAATTGTTACAACTACTAACGTGGTCTGTTGGTTACCTTGTTGTATAGTCGAACGGGAGGTCTCTAGTTCGAACCATGCTAGCTGCATTATTTTTACATTTAAAAAAATGTGAAACATTAAGCGAATAGAAGAAAAAAGATAAATATATTGGCCTATACGTATATACATACCTACGGGGGACTCATCGTATATACGAAAGTGTGAAAAGTCCATATTACCCTTTATACGGTTTGTAGGGGGTCTACCGAAGCGGAACTCTTTCTTCTTTCCTGGATAAACATCCAGTAGCTATCTAGCTACAGTAGAAATGATACAGTCCAAAGTCCAAACTCATTTATAGTACTACTGCTTTTGGAGCCATGTTGCAGGCAAGAGAGGAACGACTGTCCCCTCCCTCGACGTTTTTGGCTCCGTCCGAAATGTCCGCTTCTGTCGTGTTGGGTGGAACAGCTACGTCCACGTACAAACAATGTACCAGCTTCCGGGGTGCGTGCCACGCGCTGGCGTGGCGACACTGCGTATGTACGCACGCAACAGTCGTGGACACGTACAAGCAAACTACCTACACGTCTACTGTATCCACGTGGGTGTGCGTGTGGACATTATATAATACTATTACAACGTTTGCTATTCATATGTTGTCTGACATTGGTTGGGTTGTCGGTCGATGTTGGTGGAGAAGAAGGCCATACGACGTGGAGTCCGGAGGCCGGAGGCTTGATTGTGGGGTCGTCGGCGTCGATGTTGTGTATGAAGTTTAGAATGGAAGTCGGGGACAATGGTGACACAATGGAGGCGGTGTCATTCAGCGGCTGAGAGCTTTTTTTTAGGCAACTTGCAAATAGGTAAGCCCATATAACTCTGTAACTTACTGTGCGTTTGCGTCCGTTCGTTCAGAATAGACACCGCAAACACAACCTCTTTCTCGGCGGGAAACGTCCCTCGTGAACCCTTTGGCTGTGCATGATGGGTTCGTGACCCAACTACTATACTAAACAGTGCATGCATGCATGCATGTGACCTCGACACAACAAAGGCCACTGCCACAACTAGAATCCAATCCAAGAAGAGAGAAGGAAGCAGCCATCAAGAATGCATGGAGCTAGCAGCCTAGCACACAAGATTGCGACGAAGGGCCGGTCCCTCGTGTCGCCGGGGTCGACGAAATGTGGTGTGCATGCCAACAACCTCCATTATAACCTGTGGGAAACAGCATCGATCCACTGTTGTTTAATTTCTCTCTGTCTAAAACAAAAGCTATACTCTCTGTTCATCTCTCTCTCTCTCACACACTCACTGAGTTCCTGACATGATCGGTCGATAGATCGTTATACATGTAGTCACCAAACAGTTGATTGATGTATGGTGTGCAGATGACGATGATAATCGATGCACTCAAGAAACCACAAACAGTACGTATGTGCGTGTGATGATTCAGGCCCAGGAGTGTACCCAAGTTGAGCTATCTGGGTGCACAGGACACCGGGTGCAAAATGTTTTCTTTGTAAGTTTCATGCAAAATATAGCGTGTGACACCTCACCTTTAAACGAAAAATATGAGTGATCATATGCCTGGACATCGGGTCATTTTTTTCTCTCTAGGCCCGCCCTGTTTAGGCCCACGTACATGTGAGACTTTCTTGATAGGGGGGTTTGAGCACAACGCCGCACCCATACGTACATACTCTTCTGCGGTTGTGGGATCACCAAACGCGGCAAGAAAAGCATCGCATGTACTCATGCTAGTATTACTACTGCACGACATCTAGGCTCTAGCTACTGTACTACTCCGATGACGAGGATGACAGACCTTGCCATTCATCTATCGCTATCAGTATCAGTAATGGGTACCCATGTTCAGTTGTGTCGAACTAAAAGTTGATTAGCTAAATAAAAGGAAATGTTTATCTAGCGAACATTCGCTGACGACGAGTTCCCAGCGAACGCCCAACTTGCCGTGTCAAAATAACTAAAATTGCCAAGCTTTTTGTAAGGTACTACCATGTGATATGTAGATTGGAAGGTGAAATAATTACCATGCACAGGAAAAAAAATGCCAGCGTTTCTTTTAGGTTGCCATGCACGTGATCTGGATCCGATGGATGTGACAGCGTTCGATGGGACTGCCTTTCCACCGAATGTTCACCCATTAGCATTTTTGAAATAAAAATAAGGCATTCGCCCATTGAGATGTTTCTTTTTGAGTCGTGGGTCATCGAGATCATGTGTACATGGACAGCTTCAATTGATCATATATATCGTAGAATTAGGAACGTGTACATACACTGTGGCATATAAACAATCGATTCACTGGTGCACACCAATAACTTAACTAGCTACTTGCATAAAAAGGTATTCCCTTCGTTGTGGTTTTAGTTCAAATTTGAACTAAAACCACGGCACTTATTATGAAACCGAGGGAATATTAAGTACATACGGTTGGCCCTTGTTTGAAAAGTGAAAGTACACGACCTTAACACGAGTCTTTTCAGAAGGAACTTAATAGGGGGTTCGTGCATACATGCATGCACAATTGATTGTACATGAGCTCACGAAGAGATGTCAATCATCACTCATCAGAGCATGTAGTTGCTGGATTCTCAGAAGGTACGTAGCAAATCGCGGAGGACTAGTATAGAGTAGAGGTAAATACACCAGCGGTGCTTTAACTTGCCATGGACGTTCACTTTAGTGCCTGAACTTGAAAAATACGCCAAACTGGTTCTAAATGCACGAACGTGCAAATACGGTGCTAATCCGGTCTATAGACGTAAAGTGCGTCGACATGGCACCGTATATGGCTGATGTGGCACTGACATGGCATGGGGCCCACTTATATCTGCAAAACAAAATTACTTGAATACTATCTGTCTCTATGATTAGCGGGCCTGCCTGTCAGTACGTTAGCAAAATTAATATTGAAAATGCGTCGGAATGGACTTGAACCGGCAGCCTGCCGCCTGTGAGCTGGTCGCACTAGCCACAACATAGAATATGATTTGCTAACTAAGATAGCCTCTCATTCTTAATGTATTTTAACTAAAACTCTTCTGTCCATAAATGGGCTGCAGCCAATGCCTCATTTTACACACGTTATTTTTTTAAAAGTAAATAATAATCATAATAAGAAAAGTTAGAATCAAATATTCATGTGTTATTAATAATTACCTCGTGCCACACAAATATTAGTGTGCACACAATATAATATCTAGAGGTATACAATAAAATAACTTATTAAAAGTATAATTTTTAGAAATATTAACTTATAATTTAGAAATCTCTACTCCTATAAAAGATTCAGTTGGTGACGATGGTGTGTCTGTCATCCGTCATTTTTGACCATTAGATCTACATCTATAAATTGTGAGGTAAGTTGTGGCCTTTTTGCAAAAATAGTCCACTTCTCTGCTCCAATGTCCAGAAAACACCTTAGTATCTTGAAATCAACCACATCTCTCCCTCACCTCATCAAAACAGCCCGAGGAATATTTTTGAGTGAAACATAATATATTTTTAATGATATATGTATATTAAAACTAGAGTGTTTTCTTTCAAGTATGTGAACAAGTATTAATTTACTTTGGATCCGTTGCAACGCACGGGCGCATTGCTAGTTAATATTTTAAATATAACCTCTGAGTATTTAAAAATGTTTGCAAATACAAACATTTAAAAATAGGTAACTATCCCGGTTTCATATATGAAATCTCTATAGAATCCTTGAAAAAGACTTTTTTCCATAAGAAAGAAAAAAGAACTTAAATATTAAAACGTTTCATTAATGGAAATAATATTTACAAACTGTAATATAAAACAAATATATTATTTATACTATACAAACATTGTTATTATTCATATATTATTTCATTACTATCTATTTTAAATATTCATATAATTGTTAAATATAATCCATGACTGTGTATTTTAAATGTTTGTATTTAAAAACATGTTTTAATACCCATGGATTATTTTTAAAATAGTATTTTATAAAAAATAAATTATTTTATTGCATACCACCTTACGTATATTTGTGTAGCATGAGGTAATTATTTATTACACGTGAATATTTGAATCTAACTTTAATTATTATGATTATTATTTACAATAAAAAATAGCCTGTGCAAAATGGGCCACTATCTGCAGCCGGTTGTTGTACACAACAGTTTTTGGTTCAACTACATTAAGCCAGAGGGGCCAACATTATCGTCAATACAATTCTGGTTTTGTTGGCTAGCGCAAGCATGGACCAAGTGTCATGTTGCAGGTTCGATTCCCGTCTAGTGCATTTTTGTGTTAATTTTCGAAATTACTGACAGGCGGGCCCACTAATCATAGAGACTTAGATTACTAAGTTATTCTGTTTCATAGCTACAAGTGGGCCCCTTGCCATGTCAGTGCCACGTCAGCCACATACGATGCCATGTCGATGTACTTTATGTCTACGAACATGATTAGCACCGTATATACACGGTCTCGCCAAGTTTTAGTATTAGTTTGGCGTATTTTTCAAGTTCAGGCATTAAAATAAACATCCACGACAAGTTCAAGCACCACGGGTGTATTTACCTCTATAGAGTACAACACGGTAATTAATGTTAGAATCGTCTTGCCGTGGTATTACTAGGACGCACGTACACCGCTTACATTAGCCACTGTGCTGCTACGGCTACTCTTGCATCATACTAACGCGTGCAGAGGCATGTGCATCCATATGTGTTGTACTACTGAACACTGTTGTGCACAGTGACAGTATATCTGTACATGCATTATGCATACGCTCCGGTTGCAGAAGCAACAAATCAGAGTGTGCAGGTGTTTTTTTTTTTGTGTTAAAGAAAACTCCCTACTGTTGCTATTTTACGTGAGGCTTCCTGCGAGTACGGGGCGGGTTTGGCTAGCAACCAAAACCCTAGCCGCCGCAAGAGAGAGCCAACTTTCTGGCACCGTTTTCCGGCGGCTCTCCTCCGCCGGCGACCTCTTGGTCGTCGGTCGTGAGGGGGGTCGCCGGATCCTGCGTGTGCGGATCGTTTTTGCTTTAGGTTTAGGGCCCTAGTAGCTTAGGTTTTGGATTGCCCGACGTCTTGGCTTCGGCGGCGGCGACGGTGATGCTGAATAAAGAAGCTCTGGTTTCTTCTTCGGCGAGGCGATCATCTCTATGGTTGATGATGGATTTGGGAACCAGTCTGTTCAAGCGGGGATATCATGGCGGCGACGACATCCTTGAGGGGGACTTGTGTCCTCGGGCTCCACCGTTGCAATGGCGTATGCTCCAGCGTCGGCGCGGAGCTTGGAAGGTAGTCTGGGAGCGGATACAGATTGTGGTCTGCTTTGACAACATCTGAAAGACGGAACGTGCGCTGGGTTCGTGGTTGATGGATGGTAGGTATGCTTTCCTACTTTGGCGTCTTAGTCGAGGTGGGGTGTCAGATCTGGAGTTCGATGATGTGTCCTGGGTGTTGCCCCAGTCTGATTCGTTCAGCGGCAATGGCTTCATCGTTGGTGAGCTACCTTGAAGGTCCGCAAAGTTGCATACCAGCGATGGAGCCGCGTCGAACTCGGGTAAGGAGGTGATCTGTTTTTTTTTGGCTGTTGTGGTGGTGCCGGAGACAGGTGATGGGCGTTGGCGTCAAGCTCAGCGATGTTCTGCTATCTTTTCAGTTTTGTCATGTCGGTCTTTATGTGATTTGTAATTTGATCTTTATGATATGAATGAGACACGTATTATTATGTAAAAAAAAGAGTATGCATGTGTTGCTACTGCCCTGTCATTTGCTTTCGAAAAAAGAATGCAGCACCGTGCGGGCCGTGGACTGTGGCGGGAAATCGTTAGCCCTTGCAATTGTCTTCGTTTAGGTAGAGATTTTGCGCGTTCTAGGATTTAGGGGAGCTAGGGATTTGAGGGTTGGGACATTTTTCTTTTTTGCAAGATCATGTAGCAGACTGGTCGATTTACTCATAGTATTGACAATAATTATTGTATATTGAGAAATTTGCTCATAGTATTATCGCTTCATCGTCACAAGAGTATACTCTTGCCCACTAAATTCGGTATTTCAGTTGTAACGGCATCCCATAAACTGCTCATCAAATTGGCCCGGGCCAGTCCAGACGCTCCAAATTTCACATACCATACTCAAACTGGAGGAAGGTCTTTATGGGAGTCCATACTCAAGCTGCGTATGATGTACACACCTTGCGAGTCCGATCCATGCTCGGTTGGGCCACTTCTTTCCACAGCCCACGTCCTCCACTCATATCCTTCTTCTCCTGATCCGCCTAAGTCCAAATTTAAAGGACATGGGTGGATGACGAGGCTATTCGCGAACATTTTTTTTAAACAGTACAGACACAAGCGCTCATACATACATGCATACACTTATCTCTATGAACGCACACACGCACGATCTCTATGAGCATCTCCGAGAGACTAAGCTGGCATATCATTTTGAAATTTATGAAGTCACCGTCAGCGTCTCGCCGTCGACGAGAACGTCTCCTCCCACTGAAAATGCATCACAGAAAATTCTGAAATAAATTCAGAAATAATGTTAGTACCAGGACTTGAACCCTGATGAGCTTGGGATACACCACTGTCCGTCTAATCATCCAACCACAGGTTGGTTCGCTATTCGCGGACATTTGATGGAGTCCGTTTGGTGATCCGCTTTGAAGATGCTGGATTGTATGTGATGAAAGATGAGAATTAGACAACTCCCTAGCAAGGCTAAGCATGTGCGTACGTGTAGCTCTCTCAAATCCCAAGAGTACTAATTTAGTTAGAATTCAGAGTTTCATATCCCCATGGTAGCTAGTGCAGTACTAACAGAATATACCAATACTACTGGCCGCGGAGTTTCTGTCCCGGGCTCATCTGCACCCTCTCTTAAAAAAAAATCAAAACAAATACTAGAAAATTTCAAAAAAAATCTAATTTTTTGGGTGGTAGATAATTTGATACTGAGGTCCGCTCCAAATGTTAACTCATTTGGACAACTGAGCAACTCTCGACAAAAAAGACAAAATCGGGGTCCATAAAAATGTTTACTGTTCACGCACTGTTTTGATTCGATTTGTCTTTTTTGCCGAGTAACACTGGGCCAGAGTGGACCCAATGAAGCCCGGCAGGCGACTGCTACTTAAGCCATCTCCACCGACTGGCTATCCATCCAGTGGATCAAGGCAAACGGCGGCGGCGGTTACCCTAGTTCTTCTCTCCAGATATTCCCCATTCTGTAATCCTAATTCCCTTGTAACCGAGACACCGAACTTGAATTCGTGAGTGAGATCAACTAGTTCGAGTGAATCCCATCCCGTACCTTACATCTGGTATCAGAGACCAGTCCACCCCACTTCCTCTCCGCCACTCTGGCCCAAATCGTCGAGACGCGGCGCGTTCGGCAAGCGAGATCGCAGTTGATAGCCATGGATCCATCGATTGAGGCCTTCCTCGATCGCCTCGACAACACCCTGAAGGCCCAGGACAAGGTCATCGCCGAGATCCAGGCGTCCACAGCAAAGATCGAAAAGATCGACGAGCTCGTCAATTGGCGGCCCGATCTGGAGAAGCGCGTCGCCGATTTGGGCGATGCGGTGGCAGCTCTCCAGCTCTCGCAGCCAGCACCAACTAAGGAGGTCGAGGGCAACCGGGCACCAGCACCGTCTTACACTCCACCAACGACGACCGGTGCCCACATCGGGGCTGGTACCGGCGCGGTTGACGCTCCCCAAGGGCCCACAGGCCACGGCGTCTTCAACCTACCTCGGGGGCCCCCGGCGGCGTCGTTCCAGACGCCGCCCCCGCCCCCGGCATCTGGTCAGTTCAATGCCCTGTCGGCTTCATCTTCCCCTTTATCTCCATTTGCGCACGCGAGTCAATTGCTCTCGGGTTTGGGTTAGACCCACCCCTCTATCTCGTTTCCGCAGTTCACAGGAGATAATCCTAATCTGTGGAAGACACTTTGCGAGCAATATTTTCAGATGTTTGGTATTGTGCAGTCATTTTGGGTTCCCATGGCCGCTCTGAATTTTTCGGGGTCAGCATCTGTGTGGCTGCAGTCCATTCAGAAACGGCTAGGAGATTACGGTTGGGATTCATTCACTGCATTACTCTGTACTCGTTTCGGGCGTGATCGGCATCAAACGCTGATCAGGCAGTTCTACACTGTCCGCCAAACATCTTCAGTAGCACAATATATAGAGCAGTTCGAACTAATTATCAATCACCTATCATCATATTCTGATTCGATTCACCCATTCTACTTTTTGACTCGGTTTGTCGAGGGCTTGCGGAAGGATATCCGAGCGGTGGTGCTAGTTCAGCGCCCACCTGACTTGGATACAGCTTGTGCGCTGGCCCTGCTTCAGGAGGAAGTGGCCGACGGCGTGTTTGGCAGCTTCTCAAGACCACCTGAGCCCGCCCCGCGCGCGGGCACTCCCCTGCCTCTACCTCCACCACCAACACGTCTTGTTCCGGCTGCACCGGCGACAGACCGCCGCGGCACGGATGCGGCGCGAGCAGATACAACCAAGATAAAAGCGTTACGGGACTACCGACGTGCTCGCGGGCTATGCTTCAAGTGTGGCGAGCGGTGGGGGCAGGATCATGTCTGCCCCACAACTGTTCAGCTGCACGTAGTCGAAGAGATGCTCGAGCTCTTCGGCGTCGAGACCAACTCCGACACCGAAGAGGACGTACAGCAAGTGCACGCCATCTCGCGGCCAGCATTGGATGGTGGTGTGTCGCCAAAGGCATTTCAATTGCTGGCTACTATGCAAGACCAAGGGGTGCTCATACTTGTGGACAGTGGGAGTTCTACGTCGTTCATCAATCAGAATCTGGCGGCGCACTTGTCAGGGGTGCAAGAGCTGCGCCGGCCTTGCAAAGTGAAGGTAGCTGACGGGGGTGAGCTCACTTGCTCTTCCTCCATTTCGGGCTGTCGTTGGTCGTCTCAAGGGTTGGAATTTGTGACTGATATGAAGGTCTTACCGCTGGGAGTATATGATGCTATTCTGGGTATGGACTGGCTTGAGAAACACAGCCCGATGACTGTCGATTGGCGAAACAAGCACCTGCGCATTCCGACAGCACTGGGCACAGCCAGTTTGTTTGGGCATGAAGCACAGTCAACACAATGTCATGTGATCAACAACGCGCAGCTGCAACAACTGCATCGCCAAGGAGCCCTACTGCATCTGTGTTTACTCTACCCAATCAGCGAGAAGCAAGAGACTCCGGTGCAGGATCCCCCAAAGCTGCAAGCACTGCTGTCAGAGTTTGAGGATGTTTTTGGTGAACCCAAAGGCCTACCCCCGCGGCGAGCCTGCGATCACACAATCCCACTCATGCTGGGGGCGCAGCCTGTCAACATTAGACCTTACCGCCACAAGCCGAAGCACAAGTCTGAGATCGAACGACAGGTGCAAGAATTATTACAATCTGGGGTGATTCAACGCAGCCACAGTACATTCTTGTCACCGGTCATTTTGGTCAAGAAAAAAGACGGGACCTGGCGGTTGTGCGTGGATTACAGGCATCTTAATGCCATGACACGCGTCAGTAAATTTCCGGTGCCAGTCATTGAAGAGCTGCTTGATGAATTGCACGGCGCAGTCTGGTTCTCGAAGTTGGATTTACGAGCGGGCTATCACCAGATCTGTTTAGCCGAGGGGGAGGAATTCAAAACTGCATTCCAGACGCACTCAGGACAGTACGAGTTCAAGGTCCTCTCATTTGGACTGGCAGGGGGCAGGCACATTCAACGGAGCGATCACAGAGACAATGCACCCTCTCCTGCGACACTGTGTGCTGCTCTTCTTCGACGATATTCTGGTATTTAGCAAGACCTGGAAAGACCATTTGGCACATTTGAGGCAAGTCCTTGAACTCCTGCGTCGTGATCAATGGATGGTGAAGAGGTCCAAGTGCGAGTTTGGCCAGCAGCAGCTATCATACCTGGGGCATGTCATCAGCAACCAAGGAGTGGCCACGGACCCAACAAAAATCAGAGCGGTGCAGGCGTGGCCGACACCAGTCGACGCAAAGGAAGTGCGCCGATTCTTGGGAGTAGCCGGATACTGCCGCAGATTTGTTCGGGGGTTTGGGATTATTGCACGGCCCCTGTTCAACCTCTTAAAGAAGGGTGTTCCTTTCGTCTGGACAGATAACACCAACCAAGCTTTTGAGCTTCTCAAACAACAACTTCTGACAGCCCCAGTCTTGGCGATGCCAGATTTCAGCAAAACCTTCACAGTCGAGACAGATGCATGTGACAAGGGAATAGGAGCAGTATTGCAACAGGAGGGGCATCCAATCGCGTTCATGAGCAAAAGTTTGAGCCCGCGCTACCAAGGCCTCTCAACCTACGAGAAGGAGTACTTGGCTATTGTGGTGGCAATCGATCAATGGAGACCGTACTTGCAGCACAACGAGTTTGTCATCTTCACTGACTAGAGAAGTCTCATACATCTCGAAGAACAACGATTGACAACGCCGTGGCAGCAGAGAGCTTTCACCAAACTTTTGGGTCTCCGGTACATCATTAAGTATAAAAAAGGGTCCGAGAACACAGCAGCGGATGCTCTTTCAAGATCACAGGCCACTGAACTCCTGTTTGAAGTTTCCACTTGCCAACCCAGCTGGCTAACTGACGTAGTGGCAAGCTACAATTGTAACCCACAAGCTCAAAAGCTGCTGCAGCAATTGGCTCTCCGGGAGGACCCCAAAAAGAGGTTCACACTCCAAAAAGGAATCTTACACTTCCGGGGCAGAATATGGCTAGGGGGGCTCTACGGCATTGCAACAACAGATCATATCAGCTTTCCATGATAGCCCGATGGGGGGACACAGCGGCTTCCCAGCAACGTTTCGTCGCGTGCGTCGCTTGTTCGCTTGGCCTAAGATGAAAGTGAAGGAAATATGCCCTAGAGGCAATAATAAAGTATTATTTATTTCCTTGTATCATGATAAATGTTTATTATTCATGCTAGAATTGTATTAACCGGAAACATAATACATGTGTGAATATATAGACAAACATAGTGTCACTAGTATGCCTCTACTTGACTAGCTCGTTAATCAAAGATGGTTATGTTTCCTAGCCATAGACATAAGTTGTCATTTGATTAACGAGATCACCTCATTAGGAGAATGACGTGATTGACTTGACCCATTTCGTTAGCTTAGCACTCGATCGTTTAGTATGTTGCTATTGCTTTCTTCATGACTTATACATGTTCCTATGACTATGAGATTATGCAACTTCCGTTTACCGGAGGAACACTTTGTGTGCTACCAAACGTCACAGCGTAAATGGGTGATTATAAAGGTGCTCTACAGGTGTCTCCAAAGGTACTTGTTGGGTTGGCGTATTTCGAGATTAGGATTTGTCACTCCAATTGTCGGAGAGGTATCTCTGGGCCCACTCGGTAATGCACATCACTATAAGCCTTGCAAGCATTGTGACTAATGAGTTAGTTGCGGGATGATGTGTTACGGAACGAGTAAAGAGACTTGCCGGTAACGAGATTGAACTAGGTATCGAGATACCGACGATCAAATCTCGGGCAAGTAACATACCGGTGACAAAGGGAACAACGTATCTTGTTATGCGGTCTGACCGATAAAGATCTTCGTAGAATATGTGGGAGCCAATATGGGCATCCAGGTCCCGCTATTGGTTATTGACCGGAGACGTGTCTCGGTCATGTCTACATAGTTCTCGAACCCGTAGGGTCCGCACGCTTAACGTTACGATGACAGTTTTATTGAGTTTTGATGTACCGAAGGAGTTCGGAGTCCCGGATGAGATCGGGGATATGACGAGGAGTCTCGAAATGGTCGAGACGTAAAGATCGATATATTGGGCGACTATATTCGGACTTCGGAAAGTTTCCGATTGATTCGGGTATTTTTCGGAGTACCGGAGAGTTACGGGAATTCGTATTGGGCCTTAATGGGCCATATGGGAAAGGAGAGAAAGGCCTCAAAAGGTGGCCGCACCCCTCCCCATGGTCTGGTCCGAATTGGACTAGGGAAGGGGGGCGCACCCTTCCTTCTTTCTCCTTCCCCCTTCCCTTCTCCTACTCCCACAAGGAAAGGAGGAGTCCTACTCCCGGTGGGAGTAGGACTCCCCCCTATGGCGCGCCTCTCCCCTTGGCCGGCTGCCTCCTGTTGGAAATATGCCCTAGAGGCAATAATAAATGGTTATTATTATATTTCTTTGTTCATGATAATTGTCTATTGTTCATGCTATAATTGTGTTATCCGGAAATCGTAATACATGTGTGAATACATAGACCACAACGTGTCCCTAGTAAGCCTCTAATTGACTAGCTCGTTGATCAACAGATAGTCATGGTTTCCTGACTATGGACATTGGATGTCGTTGATAACGGGATCACATCATTAGGAGAATGATGTGATGGACAAGACCCAATCCTAAGCATAGCATAAAAGATCGTGTAGTTTCGTTTGCTAGAGCTTTTCCAATGTCAAGTATCTTTTCCTTAGACCATGAGATCGTGCAACTCCCGGATACCGTAGGAATGCTTTGGGTGTGCCAAACGTCACAACGTAACTGGGTGACTATAAAGGTGCACTACGGGTATCTCCGAAAGTGTCTGTTGGGTTGGCACGGATCGAGACTGGGATTTGTCACTCCGTGTGACGGACAGGTATCTCTGGGCCCACTCGGTAATGCATCATCATAATGAGCTCAATGTGACTAAGGCGTTAGTCACGGGATCATGCATTATGGTACGAGTAAAGAGACTTGCTGGTAACGAGATTGAACAAGGTATTGGGATACCGACGATCGAATCTCGGGCAAGTAACATACCGATTGACAAAGGGAATTGTATACGGGATTGATTGAATCCTCGACATCGTGGTTCATCCGATGAGATCATCGTGGAACATGTGGGAGCCAACATGGGTATCCAGATCCCGCTGTTGGTTATTGACCGGAGAGGCGTCTCGGTCATGTCTACATGTCTCCCGAACCCGTAGGGTCTACACACTTAAGGTTCGGTGACGCTAGGGTTGTAGAGATATGAGTATGCGGAAACCCGAAAGTTGTTCGGAGTCCCGGATGAGATCCCGGACGTCACGAGGAGTTCCGGAATGGTCCGGAGGTGAAGAATTATATATAGGAAGTCCAGTTTCGGCCACCGGAAAAGTTTCGGGGGTTATCGGTATTGTACCGGGACCACCGGAAGGGTCCCGGGGGTCCACCGGGTGGGGCCACCTATCCCGGAGGGCCACATGGGCTAAAGTGGGAGGGCAACCAGTCCTTAGTGGGCTGGGGCGCCCCCCATGGGCCTCCCCCCTGCGCCTAGGGTTGGAAACCCTAGGGTGGGGGGGGCGCCCCACTTGACTTGGGGGGTAAGTTACCCCCCTTGGCCGCCGCCCCCCCCATCAGATGGATCTTGGCCGGCGCCCCCCCTCCCAGGGGGCCTATATAAAGGGGGGAGGGAGGGCAGCAACATTACAGCCTTGGGCGGCTCCCTCCTCCCCTGCTACACCTCTCCCTCTCGCAGAAGCTCGGCGAAGCCCTGCCGAGACCCGCTACATCCACCACCACGCCGTCGTGCTGCTGGATCTCCATCAACCTCTCCTTCCCCTTGCTCGATGAAGAAGGAGGAGACGTCGCTGCACCGTACGTGTGTTGAACGCGGAGGTGCCGTCCGTTCGGCACTCGGTCATCGGTGATTTGAATCACGGCGAGTACGACTCCGTCATCCACGTTCATTGGAACGCTTCCGCTCGCGATCTACAAGGGTATGTAGATGCACTCCTTTCCCCTCGTTGCTAGTATACTCCATAGATGGATCTTGGTGATGCGTAGGAAATTTTAAAATTCTGCTACGATCCCCAACAGTGGCATCATGAGCCAGGTTTATGCGTAGTTACTATGCACGAGTAGAACACAAAGTAGTTGTGGGCGTTGATGTTGCCAATTCTTCTTGCCGCTACTAGTCTTATCTTGTTTCGGCGGCATTGTGGGATGAAGCGGCCCGGACCGACCTTACACGTACGCTTACGTGAGACAGGTTCCACCGACTGACATGCACTAGTTGCATAAGGTGGCTAGCGGGTGTCTGTCTCTCCTACTTTAGTCGGAACAGATTCGATGAAAAGGGTCCTTATGAAGGGTAAATAGAAATTGGCAAATGACGTTGTGGTCATACGTAGGTAAGAAACGTTCTTGCTAGAAACCTACAAACCACGTAAAAAGAACTTGCAACAACAATTAGAGGACGTCTAACTTGTTTTTGCAGCATGTGCTATGTGATGTGATATGGCCAGAAGATGTGATGAATGATATATGTGATGTATGAGATTGATCATATTCTTGTAATAGGAATCACGTCTTGCATGTCGATGAGTATGACAACCGGCAGGAGCCATAGGAGTTGTCTTTATTATTTTGTATGACCTGCGTGTCATTGAATAACGCCATGTAAATTACTTTGCTTTATTGCTAAACGCGTTAGCCATGGAAGTAGAAGTAACCGTTGGCGTGACAACTTCATGAAGACACAATGATGGAGATCATGATGATGGAGATCATGGTGTCATGCCGGTGACGAAGATGATCATGGTGCCCCGAAGATGGAGATCAAAGGAGCAAAATGATATTGGCCAGATCATGTCACTATTTGATTGCATGTGATGTTTATCATGTTTTTGCATCTTATTTGCTTAGAACGACGGTAGTAAGTAAGATGATCCCTTATGATAATTTCAAGAAAGTGTTCCCCCTAACTGTGCACCGTTGCGAAGGTTCGTTGTTTCGAAGCACCACGTGATGATCGGGTGTGATAGATTCTAACGTTCGCATACAACGGGTGTTGACGAGCCTAGCATGTACAGACATGGCCTCGGAACACACGCAATACACTTAGGTTAACTTGACGAGCCTAGCATGTACAGACATGGCCTCGGAACACGGAGGACCTACGACCAACATGGAGATGTTCACCGATCTTGACTAGTCCGTCTCACGTGATGATCGGACACGGCCTAGTTAACTCGGATCATGTTTCACTTAGATGACTAGAGGGATGTCTATCTGAGTGGGAGTTCATTGAGTAATTTGATTAGATGAACCTAATTATCATGAACTTAGTCTAAAATCTTTACACTATGTCTTGTAGATCAAATGGCCCACGTTGTCCTCAATTTCAACGCGTTCCTAGAGAAAACCAAGCTGAAAGATGATGGCAGCAACTATATGGACTGGGTCCGGAACCTGAGGATCATCCTCATAGCTGCCAAGAAAGATTATGTCCTAGAAGCACCGCTAGGTGAAGCATCAATCCCTCAGAACCAAGACGTTATGAACGCTTGGCAATCACGTGCTGATGATTACTCCCTCGTTCAGTGCGGCATGCTTTACAGCTTAGAACCGAGTCTCCAAAAGCGTTTTGAGAAACATGGAGCATATGAGATGTTCGAGGAGCTGAAAATGGTTTTCCAAGCTCATGCCCGGATCGAGAGATATGAAGTCTCCGACAAGTTCTTCAGCTGTAAAATGGAGGAGAATAGTTCTGTTAGTGAGCACATACTCAGAATGTCTGGGTTGCACAACCGCTTGTCTCAGCTGGGAGTTAATCTCCCGGATGACGCGGTCATTGACAGAATCCTTCAGTCGCTTCCACCAAGCTACAAGAGCTTTGTGATGAACTTCAATATGCAAGGGATGGAAAAGACCATTCCTGAGGTATATTCAATGCTGAAATTAGCGGAGGTGGAGATCAAAAAGGAACATCAAGTGTTGATGGTGAATCAAACCACTAAGTTCAAGAAGGGCAAGGGTAAGAAGAACTTCAAGAAGGACGGCAAGGGAGTTGCCGCGCCCGGTAAGCAAGTTACTGGGAAGAAGTCAAAGAATAGACCCAAGCCTGAAACTGAGTGCTTTTATTGCAAGGGAAGTGATCACTGGAAGCAGAACTGCCCCAAATACTTAGCGGACAAGAAGGCCGGCAACACCAAAGGTATATGTGATATACATGTAATTGATGTGTACCTTACCAGTACTCGTAGTAGCTCCTGGGTATTTGATACCGGTGCGGTTGCTCATATTTGTAACTCAAAACAGGAACTACGGAATAAACGGAGACTGGCGAAGGATGAGGTGACGATGCGCGTCGGGAATGGTTCCAAGGTCGATGTGATCGCCGTCGGCACGCTACCTCTGCATCTACCTACGGGATTAGTTTTAAACCTCAATAATTGTTATTTAGTGCCAGCTTTGAGCATGAACATTGTATCTGGATCTCGTTTAATTCGAGATGGCTACTCATTTAAATCTGAGAATAATGGTTGTTCTATTTATTTGAGAGATATGTTTTATGGTCATGCCCCGCTGGTCAATGGTTTGTTCTTGATGAATCTCGGACGTGATGTTACACATATTCATAGTGTGAATACCAAAAGATGTAAAGTTGATAACGATAGTCCCACATACTTGTGGCACTGCCGCCTTGGTCACATTGGTGTCAAGCGCATGAAGAAGCTCCATGCAGATGGACTTTTGGAGTCTCTTGATTACGAATCATTTGACACGTGCGAACCATGCCTCATGGGTAAGATGACCAAGACTCCGTTCTCCGGAACAATGGAGCGAGCAACCAACTTATTGGAAATCATACATACCGATGTGTGCGGTCCAATGAGTGTTGAGGCTCGCGGAGGATATCGTTATGTTCTCACTCTCACTGATGATTTAAGTAGATATGGGTATGTCTACCTAATGAAACACAAGTCTGAAACCTTTGAAAAGTTCAAGGAATTTCAGAGTGAGGTTGAGAATCAACGTGACAGAAAAATAAAGTTCTTACGATCAAATCGTGGTGGAGAATATTTAATTCATGAATTTGGTGCGCACTTAAGGAAATGTGGAATCGTTTCACAACTCACGCCGCCTGGAACACCTCAGCGAAACAGTGTGTCCGAACGTCATAATCGCACTCTATTGGATATGGTGCGATCTATGATGTCTCTTACCGATTTACCGCTCTCATTTTGGGGCTATGCTTTAGAGACTGCCGCATTCACTTTAAATAGGGCTCCGTCGAAATCCGTTGAGACGACACCGTATGAATTATGGTTTGGGAAGAAACCTAAGCTGTCGTTTCTAAAAGTTTGGGGATGCGATGCTTATGTCAAGAAACTTCAACTTGAAAAGCTCGAACCCAAGTCGGAGAAATGCGTCTTCATAGGATACCCTAAGGAAACTATTGGGTATACCTTCTACCTCAGATCCGAAGGCAAGATCTTCGTTGCCAAGAATGGGTCCTTTCTGGAGAAGGAGTTTCTCTCGAAGGAATTGAGTGGGAGGAAAGTGGAACTTGATGAGGTGATAGTCACCCCTTCCGAACCGGAAAGTAGCGCAGCGCGGGAAAATATTCCTGTGGTGCCTGCACCGACTGAGGAGGAAGTTAATGATGATGATCATGAAGCTTCGGATCAAGTTACTACTGAACTTCGTAGGTCCACAAGGACACGTTCCGCACCAGAATGGTACGGCAACCCTGTCCTGGAAATCATGTTGTTAGACAACAGTGAACCTTTGAACTATGAAGAAGCGATGGCGGGCCCGGATTCCGACAAATGGATGGAGGCCATGAAATCCGAGATAGGATCCATGTATGAAAACGAAGTATGGACTTTGACTGACTTGCCCGATGATCGGCGAGCCATAGAAAACAAATGGATCTTTAAGAAGAAGACAGACACGGATGGTAATGTGACCATCCATAAGGCTCGACTTGTCGCTAAGGGTTATCGACAAGTTCAAGGGGTTGACTACGATGAGACTTTCTCACCCGTAGCGAAGCTGAAGTCCGTCCGAATCATGTTAGCAATTGCCGCATACTATGATTATGAGATATGGCAGATGGACGTCAAAACGGCATTCCTTAACGGCTTCCTTAAGAAAGAGTTGTATATGATGCAGCCGGAAGGTTTTGTCTGTCCTAAGAATGCTAACAAAGTATGCAAGCTCCAGCGCTCAATCTATGGGCTGGTGCAAGCATCTCGGAGTTGGAACATTCGCTTTGATGAGATGATCAAAGCGTTTGGGTTTACACAGACTTATGGAGAAGCCTGTGTTTACAAGGAAGTGAGTGGGAGCTCTGTAGCATTTCTCATATTATATGTGGATGACATACTATTGATGGGAAATGATATAGAATTCTTGGAAAGTATAAAGGCCTATTTGAATAAGTGTTTTTCAATGAAGGACCTTGGAGAAGCTGCTTATATATTAGGCATCAAGATCTATAGAGATAGATCGAGACGCCTCATTGGTCTTTCACAGAGTACATACCTTGACAAGATATTGAAGAAGTTCAATATGGATCAGTCCAAGAAGGGGTTCTTGCCTGTATTGCAAGGTGTGCAATTGAGCACGGCTCAATGCCCGACCACGGCAGAAGATAGAGAAAAGATGAGTGTCATCCCCTATGCCTCGGCCATAGGGTCTATTATGTATGCCATGCTGTGTACCAGACCTGATGTAAACCTTGCCGTAAGTTTGGTAGGAAGGTACCAAAGTAATCCCGGCATGGAACACTGGACAGCGGTCAAGAATATCCTGAAGTACCTGAAGAGGACTAAGGATATGTTTCTCGTTTATGGAGGTGACGAATAGCTCGTCGTAAAGGGTTACGTCGACGCTAGCTTCGACACAGATCTGGATGACTCGAAGTCACAAACCGGATACGTGTATATTTTGAATGGAGGAGCAGTAAGCTGGTGCAGTTGCAAGCAAAGCGTAGTGGCGGGATCTACATGTGAAGCGGAGTACATGGCGGCCTCGGAGGCAGCACAGGAAGCAGTCTGGATGAAGGAGTTCATTACCGACCTAGGGGTGATTCCCAATGCGTCGGGCCCGATGACTCTCTTCTGTGACAACACTGGAGCTATTGCCCTTGCAAAGGAGCCCAGGTTTCACAGGAAGACCAGGCATATCAAGCGTCGCTTCAACTCCATTCGTGAAAGTGTTCAAAATGGAGACATAGATATTTGTAAAGTACATACGGACCTGAATGTAGCAGATCCGTTGACTAAACCTCTCCCTAGAGAAAAACATGATCAACACCAGGACGCAATGGGTGTTCGATTCATCACAATGTAACTAGATTATTGACTCTAGTGCAAGTGGGAGACTGTTGGAAATATGCCCTAGAGGCAATAATAAATGGTTATTATTATATTTCTTTGTTCATGATAATTTTCTATTGTTCATGCTATAATTGTGTTATCCGGAAATCGTAATACATGTGTGAATACATAGACCACAACGTGTCCCTAGTAAGCCTCTAATTGACTAGCTCGTTGATCAACAGATAGTCATGGTTTCCTGACTATGGACATTGGATGTCGTTGATAACGGGATCACACCATTAGGAGAATGATGTGATGGACAAGACCCAATCGTAAGCATAGAATAAAAGATCGTGTAGTTTCGTTTGCTAGAGCTTTTCCAATGTCAAGTATCTTTTCCTTAGACCATGAGATCGTGCAACTCCCGGATACCGTAGGAGTGCTTTGGGTGTGCCAAACGTCACAACGTAACTGGGTGATTATAAAGGTGCACTACGGGTATCTCCGAAAGTGTCTGTTGGGTTGGCACGGATCGAGACTGGGATTTGTCACTCCGTGTGACGGACAGGTATCTCTGGGCCCACTCGGTAATGCATCATCATAATGAGCTCAATGTGACTAAGGCGTTAGTCACGGGATCATGCATTATGGTACGAGTAAAGAGACTTGCTGGTAACGAGATTGAACAAGGTATTGGGATACCGACGATCGAATCTCGGGCAAGTAACATACCGATTGACAAAGGGAATTGTATACGGGATTGATTGAATCCTCGACATCGTGGTTCATCCGATGAGATCATCGTGGAACATGTGGGAGCCAACATGGGTATCCAGATCCCGCTGTTGGTTATTGACCGGAGAGGCGTCTCGGTCATGTCTGCATGTCTCCCGAACCCGTAGGGTCTACACACTTAAGGTTCGGTGACGCTAGGGTTGTAGAGATATGAGTATGCGGAAACCCGAAAGTTTTTCGGAGTCCCGGATGAGATCCTGGACGTCACGAGGAGTTCCGGAATGGTCCGGAGGTGAAGAATTATATATAGGAAGTCCAGTTTCGGCCACCGGAAAAGTTTCGGGGGTTATCGGTATTGTACCGGGACCACCGGAAGGGTCCCGAGGGTCCACCGGGTGGGGCCACCTATCCCGGAGGGCCCCATGGGCTAAAGTGGGAGGGCAACCAGTCCTTAGTGGGCTGGGGCGCCCCCCATGGGCCTCCCCCCTGCGCCTAGGGTTGGAAACCCTAGGGTGGGGGGGCGCCCCACTTGACTTGGGGGGTAAGTTACCCCCCTTGGCCGCCCCCCCCCCCATCAGATGGATCTTGGCCGGCGCCCCCCCTTCCAGGGGGCCTATATAAAGGGGGGAGGGAGGGCAGCAACATTACAGCCTTGGGCGGCTCCCTCCTCCCCTGCTACACCTCTCCCTCTCGCAGAAGCTCGGCGAAGCCCTGCCGAGACCCGCTACATCCACCACCACACCGTCGTGCTGCTGGATCTCCATCAACCTCTCCTTCCGCTTGCTGGATCAAGAAGGAGGAGACGTCGCTGCACCGTACGTGTGTTGAACGCGGAGGTGCCGTCCGTTCGGCACTCGGTCATCGGTGATTTGAATCACGGCGAGTACGACTCCGTCATCCACGTTCATTGGAACTCTTCCGCTCGCGATCTACAAGGGTATGTAGATGCACTCCTTTCCCCTCGTTGCTAGTATACTCCATAGATGGATCTTGGTGATGCGTAGGAAATTTTAAAATTCTGCTACGATCCCCAACACCTCCCCCTTGCTCCTTTATATACGGGGGCAGGGGGGCACCCCAGAGACACAACAATTGATCCTTGAGATCTCTTAGCCGTGTGCGGTGCCCCCCTCCACCATATTACACCTCGATAATACTGTTGCGGAGCTTAGGCGAAGCCCTGCGTCGGTGGAACATCATCATCGTCACCACGCCGTCGTGCTGACGAAACTCTCCCTCAACACTCGGCTGGATCGGAGTTCGAGGGACGTCATCGAGCTGAATGTGTGTAGAACTCGGAGGTGCCGTACGTTCGGTACTTGATCGGTTGGATCGTGAAGACGTACGACTACATCAACCGCGTTGTGATAACGCTTCCGCTGTCGGTCTACGAGGGTACGTGGACAACACTCTCCCCTCTCATTGCTATGCATCACCATGATCTTGTGTGTGCGTAGGAATTTTTTTGAAATTACTACGTTCCCCAACAGTGGCATCCGAGCCTGGTTTTATGCGTTGATGCTATGCACGAGTAGAACACAAGTGAGTTGTGGGCGATATAAGTCATACTGCTTACCAGCATGTCATACTTTGGTTCAGCGGTATTGTGAGATGAAGCGTCCCGGACCGACATTACGCGTACGCTTACGCGAGACTGGTTTCACCGTTGCGAGCACTCGTTGCTTAAAGGTGACCGGCGGGTGTCTGTCTCTCTCACTTTAGTTGAACCGTGTGTGGCTACGCCCGGTCCTTGCGAAGGTTAAAACAGCACCAACTTGACAAACTATCGTTGTGGTTTTGATGCGTAGGTAAGAACGGTTCTTGCTAAGCCCGTAGCAGCCACGTAAAATATGCAACAACAAAGTAGAGGACGTCTAACTTGTTTTTGCAGGGCATGTTGTGATGTGATATGGTCAAGACATGATGTGATATAATGTGTTGTATGAGATGATCATGTTTTGTAACCGAGTTATCGGCAACTGGCAGGAGCCATATGGTTGTCGCTTTATTGTATGAGATGCAATCGCCATGTAATAGTTTTACTTTATCACTAAGCGGTAGCGATAGTTGTAAAAGCAATAAGTTGGCGAGACGACAACGATGCTACGATGGAGATCAAGGTGTCGCGCCGGTGACGATGGTGATCATGACGGTGCTTCGGAGATGGAGATCACAAGCACGGTGCTTCGGAGATGGAGATCACAAGCACAAGATGATGATGGCCATATCATATCACTTATATTGATTGCATGTGATGTTAATCCTTTATGCATCTTATCTTGCTTTGTTTGACGGTAGCATTATAAGATGATCCTTCACTAAATTATCAAAGTATAAGTGTTCTCCCTGAGTATGCACCGTTGCGAAAGTTCTTCGTGCTGAGACACCACGTGATGAACGGGTGTGATAGGCTCTACGTTCAAATACAACGGGTGCAAAACAGTTGCACACGCGGAATACTCAGGTTAAACTTGACGAGCCTAGCATATAACAGATATGATCTCGGAACACGGAGACCGAAAGGTCGAGCGTGAATCATATAGTAGATATGATCAACATAGTGATGTTCACCATTGAAACTACTCCATCTCACGTGATGATCGGACATGGTTTAGTTGATATGGATCACGTGATCACTTAGAGGATTAGAGGGATGTCTATCTAAGTGGGAGTTCTTAAGTAATATGATTAATTGAACTAAAATTTATCATGAACTTAGTCCTGATAGTATTTTGCAAATTATGTTATAGATCAATAGCTCGCGTTGTTGCTTCCCTGTGTTTATTTTGATATGTTCCTAGAGAAAAATTATGTTGAAAGATGTTAGTAGCAAAGATGCGGATTGGATCCGTGATCTGAGGATTATCCTCATTGCTGCACAGAAAAATTATGTCCTTGATGCACCGCTAGGTGACAGACCTATTGTAGGAGCAGATGTAGACGTTATGAACGTTTGGCTAGCTCAATATGATGACTACTTGATAGTTTAGTGCACCATGCTTAACGGCTTAGAATCGGGACTTCAAAGACGTTTTGAACGTCATGGACCATATGAGATGTTCCAGGAGTTGAAGTTAATATTTCAAGCAAATACCCGAGTTGAGAGATATGAAGTCTCCAACAAGTTCTATAGCTAAAAGATGGAGGAGAATCGCTCAACTAGTGAGCATGTGCTCAGATTGTCTGGGTACTACAATCGCTTGAATCAAGTGGGAGTTAATCTTCCAGATAAAATAGTGATTGACAGAATTCTCTAGTCACCATCACCAAGTTAGTAGAACTTCGTGATGAACTATAGTATGTAAGGGATGACGAAAGTAATTCCCGAGCTCTTCGCGATGCTGAAATCGACGAAGGTAGAAATCAAGAAAGAGCATCAAGTGTTGATGGTTAACAAGACCACTAGTTTCAAGAAAAGGGCAAAGGGATAGAAGGGGAACTTCAAAAGAATGGCAAGCAAGTTGCTACTCAAGTGAAGAAGCCCAAGTCTGTACCTAAGCCTGAGACTAAGTGCTTCTACTGCAAAGGGACTGGTCAACTGGAAGCGGAACTACCCCAACTATTTGGTGGATAAGAAGGATGGCAAAGTGAACAAAGGTATATTGGATATACATGTTATTGATGTGTACTTTACTAGTGTTTATAGCAACCCCTCGGTATTTGATACTGGTTCGGTTGCTAAGAGTAGTAACTCGAAATGGGATTTGTAGAATAAACAGAGACTAGTAAAAGGCGAGGTGACGATGTTTGTTGGAAGTAGTTCCAAGATTGATATGATCATCATCGCACACTCCCTGTACTTTCGGGATTAGTGTTGAAACTAAATAAGTGTTATTTGGTGTTTGCGTTGAGCATGAATATGATTTGATCATGTTTATTGCAATACGGTTATTCATTTAAGTTAGAGAACAATTGTTGTTCTGTTTACATGAATAAAAAAACCTTCTATGGTCATACACACCAACGAAATTGGTTTGTTGGATCTCGATCATAGTGATGCACATATTCATAATATTGAAGCCAAAAGATGCAAAGTTAATAATGATAGTGCAACTTATTTGTGGCACTGCCGTTTAGGTCATATTGGTGTAAAGCGCGTGAAGAAACTCCATACTGATGAGATTTTTGAATCAATTGATTATGAATCACTTGATGCTTGCGAACCATGCCTCATGGGCAAGATGACTAAAACGCCGTTCTCCAGAACTATGGAGAGAGCAACAGATTTGTTGGAAATCATACATACTGATGTATGCGATCCGATGAGTGTAGAGGCTCGTAGCGGGTATCATTAATTTTTGACCTTCACAGATGATTTGAGCAGATATGGGTATATCTACTTAATGAAACAGAAGTCTGAAACATTTGAAAAGTTCATATAATTTCAGAGTGAAGCGAAAATCATCGTAACAAGAAAATAAAGTTTCTACGATTTGATCGTGGAGAAGAGTATTTTAGTTACGAGTTTGGCCTTCAGTTAAAACAATGTGAAATAGTTTCACTACTCATGCCACCTGGAACACCACAGCATAATGGTGTGTCCGAACGTCATAAACGTACTTTATTGGATATAGTGCAATCTATGATGTCTCTTACCAATTTACCACTATCGTTTTGGGGTTATGCATTAGAGACAGCTACATTCACGTTAAATAGGGCACCATCAAAATCCGATGAGACGACGCCTTATGAATTGTGGTTTGGCAAGAAACCAAAGTTGTCGTTTCTTAAAGTTTGGGGTTGCGATGCTTATGTGAAAAAGTTTCATCCTGATAAGTTCAAACCCAAATCGGAGAAATGTGTCTTCATAGGATACCCAAAGGAGACAGTTGGGTACACCTTCTATCACAGATCCGAAGGCAAGACATTCGTTGCTTAGTATGGATCCTTTCTAGAGAAGGAGTTTCTCTCGAAAGAAGTGAGTGGGAGGAAAGTAGAACTTGATGAGGTAACTGTACCTGCTCCCTTATTGGAAAGTAGTTCATCACAGAAATCTGTTCCTGTGAATCCTACACCAATTAGTGAGGAAGTTAATGATGATGATCATGTAACTTCAGATCAAGTTACTACCAAACCTCGTAGGTAAACCAGAGTAAGATCCGCACCAGAGTGGTACGGTAATCCTGTTCTGGAGGTTATGTTACTAGACCATGACGAACCTACGAACTATGAAGAAGCGATGGTGAGCCCAGATTCCGCAAAATGGCTTGAGGCCATGAAATCTGAGATGAGATCCATGTATGAGAACAAAGTGTGGACTTTGGTTGACTTGCCCGATGATCAGCAAGATTTTGAGAATAAATGGATCGTCAAGAGGAAGACGGACGCTGATAGTAGTGTTACTATCTACAAAGCTAGAATTGTCGCAAAAAGGTTTTTCGACAAGTTCAAGGTGTTGACTATGATGACAGTTTCTCACTCGTATCTATGCTTAAGTCTGTCTGAATCATGTTAGCAATTGCCGCATTTTATGAAATATGACAAATGGATAAAATTCCTTAATGGATTTATTAAAGAAGAGTTGTATATGATGCAACCAGCAGGTTTTTTCAATCCTAAAGGTGCTAACAAAATATGCAAGCTCCAGCGATCCATCTATGGACTAGTGCAAGCATCTCGGAGTTGGAATATACACTTTGATAAGTTGATCAAAGGATATAGTGTTATACAGACTTGCGGTGAAGCCTGTATTTACAAGAAAGTGAGTGGGAGCACTACAGCATTTCTGATAAGTATATGTGAATGACATATTGTTGATCGGAAATAATGTAGAATTATTCTGCAAAGCATAAAGGAGTGTTTGAAAGGAGTTTTTCAAAGAAAGACCTCGGTGAAGCTACTTACATATTGAGCATCAAGATCTATAGAGATAGATCAAGACGCTTGATAAGTTTTTTCAATGAGTACATACCTTAACAAGATTTTGAAGTAGTTCAAAATAGAACAGTCAAAGAAAAGAGTTTCTCGCCTGTGTTACATGGTGTGAAATTGAGTAAGACTCAAAGCCCGACCACGGCAGAAGATAGAAAGAGAATGAAAGTCATTCCCTATGCCTTGGCCATAGGTTCTATAAAGTATGCCATGCTGTGTACCAGATCTATTGCATACCCTACACTGATTTTGGCAAGGGAGTACAATAGTGATCTAGGAGTAGATCACTGGACAGCGGTCAAAATTATCCTTAGTGGAATAAGGAAATGTTTCTCGATTATGGAAGTGACAAAAGGTTCGTCGTAAAGGGTTACGTCGATGCAAGTTTTGACACTAAATCTAGATGACTCTAAGTCTCGGTCTAGATACATATCGAAAGTGGGAGCAATTAGCTAGAGTAGCTCCGTGCAGAGCATTGTAGACATAGAAATTTGCAAAATACTTACGGATCTGAATGTGACAGACCCGGTGACTAAAATTATCCCACAATCAAAACATGATCACACCTTAGTACTCTTTGGGTGTTAATCACATAGCGATGTGAACTAGATTATTGACTCTAGTAAACCCTTTGAGTGTTGGTCACATAGAGATGTGAACTATGGGTGTTAATCACATGGTGATGTGAATTATTGATGTTAAATCACATGGCGATGTGAACTAGATTATTGACTCTAGTGCAAGTGGGAGACTGAAGGAAATATGCCCTAGAGGCAATAATAAAGTATTATTTATTTCCTTGTATCATGATAAATGTTTATTATTCATGCTAGAATTGTATTAACCGGAAACATAATACATGTGTGAATATATAGACAAACAGAGTGTCACTAGTATGCCTCTACTTGACTAGCTCGTTAATCAAAGATGGTTATGTTTCCTAGCCATAGACATAAGTTGTCATTTGATTAACGAGATCACCTCATTAGGAGAATGACGTGATTGACTTGACCCATTTCGTTAGCTTAGCACTCGATCGTTTAGTATGTTGCTATTGCTTTCTTCATGACTTATACATGTTCCTATGACTATGAGATTATGCAACTTCCGTTTACCGGAGGAACACTTTGTGTGCTACCAAACGTCACAACGTAAATGGGTGATTATAAAGGTGCTCTACAGGTGTCTCCAAAGGTACTTGTTGGGTTGGCGTATTTCGAGATTAGGATTTGTCACTCCAATTGTCGGAGAGGTATCTCTGGGCCCACTCGGTAATGCACATCACTATAAGCCTTGCAAGCATTGTGACTAATGAGTTAGTTGCGGGATGATGTGTTACGGAACGAGTAAAGAGACTTGCCGGTAACGAGATTGAACTAGGTATCGAGATACCGACGATCAAATCTTGGGCAAGTAACATACCGGTGACAAAGGGAACAACTTATGTTGTTATGCGGTCTGACCGATAAAGATCTTCGTAGAATATGTGGGAGCCAATATGGGCATCCAGGTCCCGCTATTGGTTATTGACCGGAGACGTGTCTCGGTCATGTCTACATAGTTCTCGAACCCGTAGGGTCCGCACGCTTAACGTTACGATGACAGTTTTATTGAGTTTTGATGTACCGAAGGAGTTCGGAGTCCCGGATGAGATCGGGGATCGAGGAGTCTCGAAATGGTCGAGACGTAAAGATCGATATATTGGACGACTATATTCGGACTTCGGAAAGGTTCCGAGTGATTCGGGTATTTTTCGGAGTACCGGAGAGTTACGGGAATTCGTATTGGGCCTTAATGGGCCATACGGGAAAGGAGAGAAAGGCCTCAAAAGGTGGCCGCACCCCTCCCCATGGTCTGGTCCGAATTGGACTAGGGAAGGGGGGCGCACCCTTCCTTCTTTCTCCTTCCCCCTTCCCTTCTCCTACTCCCACAAGGAAAGGAGGAGTCCTACTCCCGGTGGGAGTAGGACTCCCCCCTATGGCGCGCCTCTCCCCTTGGCCGGCTGCCTCCCCCTTGCTCCTTTATATACGGGGGCAGGGGGGCACCCCAGAGACATAACAATTGATCCTTGAGATCTCTTAGCCGTGTGCGGTGCCCCCCTCCACCATATTACACCTCAATAATACTGTTGCGGAGCTTAGGCGAAGCCCTGTGTCGGTGGAACATCATCATCGTCACCACGCCGTCGTGCTGACGAAACTCTCCCTCAACACTCGGCTGGATCGGAGTTCGAGGGACGTCATCGAGCTGAACGTGTGTAGAACTCGGAGGTGCCGTACGTTCGGTACTTGATCGGTCGGATCGTGAAGACGTACGACTACATCAACCGCGTTGTGATAACGCTTCCGCTGTCGGTCTACGAGGGTACGTGGACAACACTCTCCCCTCTCGTTGCTATGCATCACCATGATCTTGTGTGTGCGTAGGAAATTTTTTGAAATTACTACGTTCCCCAACAGAAAGTGCACGTTCTGCAGTACGTGCGGTGTTGCCCAGTCTGCCAACAGGCCAAGCCAGACCGCGCAGCGTCACCAGGACTGCTGGAGCCCCTGCCAATACCGCAACAGCCGTGGGAAATGATCACGATGGATTTCGTGGACGGTCTACCACAATCTGGGAAATTCAACTGTCTGTGGGTGATAGTGGACAAGAGGACCAAGTTTGCGCACTTCTTACCGCTGGCGCACCCGTACACAGCTGCTAAGGTAGCGCTCCTCTACATGTCGAGCGTTTATCGCATCCACGGATTCCCCGGCTCCATCGTCTCGGATCGAGACCCAGTCTTCACCAGCAACTTCTGGCGCGAACTCTTCAAGTACGCCGGCACAGACTTGAGAATGAGCTCAGCTAATCACCCGCAGACGGACGGGCAAACAGAGCGGGTGAACCAATGTGTCGAGACCTACCTGCGCTGCTTCGTCCACGCCTGTCCAAGCCGCTGGAGCCATTGGATACCTTTGGCTTAGTTCTGGTACAACTCATCTCACCACTCCAGCATAGGTATGTCTCCATTCAAAGCAATGTTTGGATACGAACCAAGGCAGTTGGGTTTGGCCTCTCCGAATGACTGTACAGTTCCTTCACTTCACTCGTGGCTGGAAGAAAGGGCAGTGATTCAGGATCTGCTACAGCAACATCTACACCGTGCGCAACAGCACATGAAGACTCAAGCGGATAAACGGAGGTCGCCACGTGTCTTTCAAGTTGGGGATCCAGTATACCTCAAACTGCAACCATATGTTCAGACATCAGTGGCCAGGCGAGCCAACCACAAACTCTCATTCAAGTACTATGGGCCGTTCACTGTGATCGCCAAGATTAGCGATGCAGCTTACAAACTGGAGTTGCCGGCGCGCTCTCAAGTGCATCCGGTGTTCCACGTCTCGCAACTACGTCAATGCCTCCGGCCGGGTACGCAAGTCTCCTCTGAGCTTCCCCAAACCACTAACATTCCTGTCGTGCCAGTGGCAGTACTGCAACACCGATGGCGTCGGAAGAATGGGGCCTTGGTGGAGCAAGTTCTGATTCGTTGGTCGAACCAAGCGGCCATCGCGGACACTTGGGAGGACAAGGTGGCGTTGCAAGCTCGTTTCCCCGGAGCAGAGGCTTGGGGGCAAGCCTCATCCCAAGAAGGAGGGGATGTCAGCGCCCCCTCTGCTACAGAAGACACCGACAAGCGGGACCCAGAGACCAGCGGCTCGCGTGGCTCGCCAGCTGCCAAAAGGCTACCACAGGCCCGACGGCCCAACCCGCGTAACACTGGGCCAGAGTGGACCCAATGAAGCCCGGGAGGCGACTGCTACTTAAGCCATCTCCACCGACTGGCTATCCATCCAGTGGATCAAGGCAAACGGCGGCGGCAGTTACCCTAGTTCTTCTCTCCAGATATTCCCCATTCTGTAATCCTAATTCCCTTGTAACCGAGACACCGAACTTGAATTCGTGAGTGAGATCAAGCTAGTTCGAGTGAATCCCATCCCGTGCCTTACATTAGGTCATCGTACCACTACATAGAACTGAGCACATCTGCAGTCACTGGTGCACATTACTTGCGCTGCCCGGACGGCCGGTACGTGTGCACGAGCCTAATGTGGAGATGATTCATCACAGCAATTACTAGACTACTCTCGGGACCGAAGGCACCACGGGGTATATACATAGACCACAGTGTAATTAATTTCTCTTGACATGGTACACCATGGGCGAGTGGAGATGGGTACATGAGTGAAGAACACAATGGACGATGATGGAGCAATCCGGGGGTTTGATCTGTAATTCTGAAGTGTTGTTGGTGTAGCCAGCCCAACAACTGTCTTCAGAAAAACACTCAAGAAGAAAAACTGAGATTCCAGCCGGGACAGTGCACACGCGCCCTCACAGCCGCCGCAGCCGGACAGCTATGGCAGCGCCGACCGCCACCCTCCAGCGACCAGCTCGCAGGGGGCAACTCACCCCGGGATCCACACAAACCTTAATTTTCCTCGACCCTGGGGCTACGTCAGAGACTAAACTATGGTCACAGACAGAAAACCACGTCAAAAACGGCCAAGCTGGGCTGTCCACGCTTTCCGTTGCAAAAAACTTATCTAAATAAATTAGTTGATCCATAGCACAGTGGTGTGCACAGAAGGTTTGACCGGGATTCAGTGTTCAGTATCCCTTGGACTGTTCTCGTTTTACTGCTGACTCGAGTGGTAACTAGTTTCATTTGAAGAGAAAATCGGATCACGAACCATAAACTACGTACCTGCGTTTACTCCCTGAGAGACTGGCCAGCATAAGCTAGCAGATCAAGTGAGCAAGGTGAAAGATTTTCTGTCAGTTCAGCAGGCCATCGGGTTTCAGGTGAGTGAAAAGCGCAATCTTAAAGCACTCTGCATTCCACAGGTAAAGCTTAGACCGTGGTTAATTTAGGTCTGGCGATCGCTCGACCACGTGCACTCTTGCATCGTGTGGAGTTTTCTACTCGAATTTTGTTTTGCGTGTACTTTGGGCTTGGGGTCATGGGGATCGGAGCACTCTCTTGTGTCGTTGACCATGATCATTTTCTTGGGGTGGGTGAGCTAGCAGCCAAGCACACGTGAAGGGAGATCGAGTGTACTCGAATCAAGGTCGGTGGCGTGTGTAACGAGCCAGTATATCAGTTTCAGTTTGTGAATGAAGTTGGAACCTTGCTGGCATCCGTGGGTCATGACTGGACCAGTCATGACCTCCACAATAGTTGGGTGAAAAAACCGCAGATTAGTTTTAAGTGGATTTCGTGATAATCTATGACTTGGTCACTTAGTATCCATTCACTTGAAACTAATCAACAGTTCTTTCACTCAGTGATGTAATAATTCATTATGATGTAAAAATAATCTTTAAATTGCTAGTGCCTGAAAATTTGTATAATGATATATGAATACGACATTAAAAAAAAACGTAATAACAGTAGTAGCGCGGGCAGCGAGGCGCGCTACTAGTAATTACCAGTAGCGCTTTCTTCAAGACGCACTACTACTAAGTAGGTATAGATGGAGCGCGTGTAAACCAGCGCTACTGCTAACTTTTAGCTGTAGCACCGTAGCAGTAGCGCGGTAGGCCAAAATCAGCGCTACTGCTAGGCTTTTTCCTAGTAGTGTTTGGTCCGGAAGTGGTACCCGACCACCGCTGGGTCCTCGCGCCAGGGCCGACGCGCACGAGGACGCCCGAGTCCGAGGCATGTGTAGCCCGGCGTGAGCGGTAGCGGGCGAGGGAGAGAGGAAAGGCGATGCCCGCACGCCGTTTGAGCGCGAGCGCGCCGGACGATCCTGAGGCCGCGCTCTTCGCGTCGGTCCTCCACCGCTCTCTCACGATAGTGGAGACGGATGCGCGGCACCTCTGCTTCAAGCATGTTGAGGCGCTCCGACTCTCCATCAATTTGTTGGAGCGCGAGGTAAACAAGGAGGCGGCAACGAAGGCGAAGGCGGCCCGCCATGCGAAGGAGCAGGACCGCCTGCTCCGCAGGCTGTCGGGCATGAGACCTCTGCCCTTCCCCGTTGTGTTTATAGTTTAACTGTGTTTTAAGTTGTTTGTAGTATGAATTTGTCGTTGAAATCCGAAGAACTATGCTCCTTTTGTCCGGCGATGCAATATTGATCCGATGAACTCGTGTTTTACGTAGCATTGCAAGGGTTGTATGGTTTTGAGGGTTCAAATATGCGAGACGCGGGTTGAAAGCCAACAAATGAGGCGTGTCCGGTCAATGCCCGCGGACGCATCCGGCCCCGTCCGCTGGTGTTTAAGGGCCCGGATTTGCTATCTCTGCCTGTAGATGCTCTGAGGTTAGCTTGATAAGGTTGGAAAAAGGATACCCGCAAAAAAGAAAAGACAAAGGAAGTGGCCTCTACTATCTATCAAAAAGCAACACGACGAGCACACCCTATAAAATGGGTGATTGCCTTGCTTTTTTTTACACTAGTGTTCTTGCTTTGTGGTTGGGAAGGCCGGTGAGCAGATTGAGCTCGCAAGGTTCACCGAGTCTATTTTTTTCTGAGGAGTGGTTCACCGAGTCAAGGGGTCAAGACTGGGTGAACGGTTGGTGCCAGAACCCAGTCAAGAGGTAAGACTGGGTTTCTGGCGCCAAACCGAAAGTAGCTCGGCCCGGCCCTCTGCAACAAATTAGACAACATAGGTGTATGGGCACTACTTTGTCTCGCTTATAGCGAGAGAGAGCCCCCCACCCCTCAGCGTGGTCCTAAATATGTCAGCCCATAATCACACACGCACACATAGGCACCAAAACTAATTTTTCTTCTTTTATACTCGTGAGTCCTAAATGGAGTATATAATTATTCAACATATTCTAACTGCATAAATTCCACAACAAATACTCATAAATTTCTAAAAAACGTTCATCATGAATTTTAAAAAATTAACTCCGTGTAAATTTTCTTACCTTAACTGTATAAAATATTGATAGAATTAGAAAAATGTTCGCGACATAAAAAATGTTCTCAGGTTTCAGAAAAAGTATGTGATATTTTTTGAAATTTTATACAATGTAAAAAGGCTTTTGTAATTCAAAAAAAAATCTACCATTAAAAAATGTATGTGCAATTTTTTTAAAAGAATATACAACGTAAAAAATGTATTGGTAGTTCAAAAAAAACTTTGTGTAACTAAAAGTTAAATGAATATTTAGTAAATATGGATTCAAGAAAATTTACGAAGAACATATATTTCAGAAATGCTCAACATGTGTCAAAAAATATTATGTATGTATAAGAAAATGTTCAGTGTGTACTGAAAATACAGACGTGCACTAGAAAAGAAGAGAAAAAGAAATAAAAAGTACAAATAAAAAATGGTTAAAACAATAGAAAGAAACAAACAAAACCAACGCAGAAAACAAAAAAAAGGAAGGAAACAACTAGGAAATACAAAAAGTGGAAAACCCCCCCAAAATAAGAATAACAAACACAGGAACAAGCAGAAAAAAATTGCAGCCGGAAAACCTCTACCACTGGAGCCCAATTAGGCTGCCCCGAGAGCTCCTAGTGGGAGAATGAGGCGCGTGATCATTGAACTGGGGCTTATGCAGGTTCGCTTAGCCTGGCCGAAGAAAACAAAATTATTAGTTGAGGAGTATTCGTTGCGAAGATCACTCCAACCTCTTCAGGTTGCGACAAGTGGTGCACTGTGCGTCACTTGTCGCAACCTGGGAATTTTCTCTTTTTTCGTATGTCCGTTTATACAAAACGTTTTATCTCTTAAACCGTGCGTCCAAATCTCGAACCGCTTTCACCGTTGGCTTCCTCGCGTCGAGTTCTTCAAAACTAGATTACATGTTGATAGGTTTTGACGAACTTTTTTCAGAAAAAAACCGGACAAAAAACCGAACCGGGAGCACGGGTTTTTTACCTTTCCGAAAGAGGCACGCCGTGCCTCTCACGAAATCACAACCGTGCCTTTCGCAGAAATAAAACCGTGACTCTCGCGGAAGGAAAAAAAAGAGAAAACGCGTTTTTTTCCGTTTCCGAGGAGGCACGGCCGTGACTCTCGCGAAAGCACAACCGTGCCTCTCACGGAAGCAAAACCGTGACTCTCGCGAAAGAAAAAGAGAGGCACGACCGTGACTCTCGCGAAAGTACAACCGTGCCTCTCGCGGAAGCAGAACCATGACTCTCGC